>NC_090736.1:115863893-115866393 GCF_036898095.1 Palaemon carinicauda
AAGATACATACTACCACTGTTCTTCAAAAGGAGATTTGCAATTAAAATTTCTCATGAATTTTCAAACAGTTGTGTATAGTTAAAGAAAACAATTGTTAATGGCGAGATCTGGATGTTTAGGAGCCCATGTCCTGGACATACTTTGAGTTGTGTTAGGGTTCAGCTTCCTATCCCATAACTTAACTTGCATCATGCAATGGTTATAGCCGTATCTCCGTTGTTGATATACCATTATAACTCTTGTTCATAACAAAAAATCCCTTTCACATGATATATTAACCATCTCTCTCTCTCTCTCTCTCTCTCTCTCTCTCTCTCTCTCTCTCTCTCTGTTTTTAAAGGGAGAACTTAATGTTCCCAATCAAGAAACAGCTTATTTACACCCATATTTCCCTATGTTTTTACAGGAAAATTTATAGTCAGAATTTTTTGTTTTCAGACAAATTTCTATCAGGAACATCCTCTTATATACCACTGAAGATATCTGTTCTAGAGATTAGTAAAATTGCACATACAATGAACGTATCAGAACTAGGAAAGTTTTGGACTTTCCTAATCATGCCATATAAAAAAAAATCAAACTTTTACATTTGTGTTATTATTATTATTATTATTATTATTATTATTATTATTATTATTATTATTATTTTTAATATTATTATTATTATTATTATTATTATTATTATTATTATTATTATTATTATTATTATTATTATTATTACCTACGTTACCATCCTGGTTGGATTTGTAGGAAGCAACGAACCTATGAGCTCCATCTGGGAAATTAGCCCAGTGAAGAATGGATATGAGCTTAGTGCCTGCGTATACCGTCAGGCAAGTGAACTCTAAGACCATGGTATATAGTTTATGGTGCTACCTAAGACAATGGTTTGATTCTGGAAGCGCTTTTATCATGGAATAATTTCTTACCATAGCTAAGGTGTCTCATATATCCTTACCAATATGAAAGTATCCACTGAAAAATAAACTGACAGTAATTTACTCATTGCGTGAAGAAGATTTCTTCCGTTATATCTGGGTTGTCACGTGTAAGAGGAGAGAGGAGAACGTGTAAAGAATACGACAGAGTATTTGATACGTGTGAAGGTAATACTATTTGGCCATTCTAGAAGTGGTATCCCAACAGGTGGCTGGTGCCTTTGCCAACCTGCTAAAAAAGAATTACCGGGGGAAGCTCTACATCCTTCCAGCTTCAAACATTTTCTTTGTATTGTTCATGTGTTTAGAAAAAATTGCCCATCTCCATTCCAATCCGCAAGACAGCTGATATCAGATCCTGTGTCATAGCTCAAAATATTCAACAATTGTCATAGAGCATTGATCAATATTTGATCCCCTAATAACTACGTTTTTAGAGAAAGAAAATAGTTTTTTATTGAAGGCAATAAAAGTGGAATACACTTATTAATTACATTCACAAGAGAGGTTCAGAAATTCAATGAATAATGTTGGTTTCTAGGTAGTAATCAACAATTGTTGAAAGTGCGCGATATACTAGTTTTGAAGAATTAATTTATATATAATTTATATATATATATATATATATATATGTGTATATATATATATATATATATATATAAATATATTTATATATATATGTATATATATATATATATATATATATAGTGTATAGTTGGCATCCTCTCGGGAATCGCAATTTAAGTAGGAATAAAATAGTCATTGATGCCACCATCTTCTTTATTTGTTAGCTTTGGACATAAATCAATCATAAAATTAAAACCATAAAAAATTAGGAAAAGAAAAAATCAGACTAGATACAGAGTTAAACACTGTTAGTTTTTTTCGATTAACATTATTTTAAATATTATATCTCCAAGAATGAAAGTAAAATTAATCCTAAGACTATAAAAACCTACGAAAAGAAACTAAAAATTTTAGGTGTCACAAACTCACTAGATTTACTTGACCATAATAAAGTTATTTCCAATCAATCCAGCCGAAAATTGTCACCTAAGGAAGAAGGACTATTAGCATATGGTTTTAACTTTAAAATGCCCGATTTTTTTATATACTTTTATGGACATTTTTTATCATTTGAAAACTTCTATTCATACGTTGACAAGGAGGTTCCACGTGGCGACTATGGATATGGCTTAAAATGAGCTATACAAGACATTGCACACAAAAAATTCTATAATTTCAAACCTCAAAAAGTTCCCTCCCTCCCACATTTTCTCCTAAAAAGGATATTGATATCTTGAAAAATCTAGGTAAAGACTCAACTATAAATAAAAGTAAATCGGATAAAGGTCATGGAGTTGTAATACTGGATAAAGCTGATTTTGTAAGGAAAATGGAAGATATTTTAAATGATATGTGTAAGTTCAGGGAGATTGTGAAGAAGAGTGGTATATTGTCAGACGAAACAGCCTCAGCAATGATGGCAACAGGAACACAACCTGGTATTATATACGGTGCTCCAAAGTTTCGCAATAGAGGCATTCCTCTGACACCAATT
>NC_090736.1:115871393-115881393 GCF_036898095.1 Palaemon carinicauda
AGGCACTGTTTAGAAAAGAAGGAAGACTGAGTATATATTATATATTGTAGTGGTTTGCGGACTGTGGCCAGAGGTAGCACCCGAACTGCCTAGTGTCCGAATGCCGACCACAACCCGACGTTCACTACACACACACAAAATATACAACGGTGGAATACCCAAAAATCTAGGAAACATGTCAAAAGAACGGAACACTGGGCACCACCCCTTCATTTATACTGGTCAAGGGGACCCAGCTAGAATCTGAATACCACCTTTGCTTCTCTTGCCTTTAGCTTGTTGATTATAAGTAAAAGTATATGAAAATTAGGTGAAAGGGAATATTTTATATATATATATATATATATATATATATATATATATTTGGTAACGGAATACAGTGTGTGAGGAAAAAAATGATAAATGACTTATTAACAAGATTAAAAAAAAACAGTGGCTGATGAAGGGACACCGTGTTTGAAGGAACTGGAATAAATTTGCCCTCATGAAAACAAAGAAATTTTTATTTGTAAATGAAACAAAAAAATGTTAGGAATACATAAACATTGTTTTGTTGATTAAAATAATCAATCAATGGAAAATTTAGTATCCCTTTACACTTCAGCATCAGGATAACAAGATAAACATATTTTGAATGAAAATAAAGATATTATTCACCTGCTGGACACTCAAGTTTTCTAAACCATCTCAAACCAACTACCCATAAGAAAATATAAATCTGTGAAAATACTGTACTACAATAATTTTTCCTGAATCAATACTGTCCCTTCAATATCCAGTTCACTACTAGGCTGTAAAGTCACTTAAAATTATTTTAGGTCTGAACAGTACGGCTGCATACGATGCCGTACAGGTCTCTGCGCGCCCACAATAACAATGTCTCGAACATTTTCTGTCAACAACAGTAGAACCTAAATCTCTCATTCTTGGAAGGTGGTTTGAATAAGTCTAAAAAAATTCAGACTAAACTCAAACACAGTCACTCTCCTCCTAACATCTGAATTCATTTCTTGGGCTTCCGACCAGATATGCCATTTCAATTGCTCCTGTTAACTATTAATGTTTATGACAGTTTCATATAGCAAGATTCTTCCTCGTTACTTCGCTCATAGAAACAAAATATTCATTAACTTTACGGTGTTGTCTGTCGAACACGAGCAATCGCCAATGGCCTTATAATACATTTTTTTTGTGATGTTATTCAGTCAAACACTTGAAGTGACTTAGAGTTCACAGGCAATATAATATGAATACAGGGCAGACTCACAGACCACTACACACCACATTCATAATTGTCATGAGTAGCACTAGACGGATACTCTGTTTCCCTTCTGGGTAAAGGGGTGCTGCTGTCAGTACCTTGTTGTCTTCAGAGAGCCAAGAATCAGTGAGGTTCACAGCTCCAGATTCCTTTTAACATACAAGACATGTAGTCTTAATTTTGCAACCGCAGGGTCTAGGATGAAATATGATAACTATTGATACTGTATACTTGATGCTGCGGTCAGAAACAGTTACTTTCTCATCATTCACAACTTGACGAACTCAATTCCATTTTTCTCAAAGTGCATTAGTAGAACTTCGTTAATACCCTAATTGCCCTTGTGTATATATTTCCACGTTCCCGGTTCCTCATTGCTCTCTCCAAACCCTACAGGGAGTAGGGCGTGCTGCAAAAAAAAAATGTTGTTATACAATGGGTAGGACCAAAATTATAACAATACATTAAAAAAATATGCTAGCATAAAAACGAAAAATAAGTTGTATTTTTCCTAACGATAGTATTAATTTTTTCACATTATCCCCCTCTAGATCTTCGGTCCACTCAACATTGTCCTACGACTAGCAACAACGCCCTACACCAACTTCATATATTCAAGTGAATTTTTTTTTTACCCTGCAAAAAATTAATTCAGTAAAAGGGTATGATGATCAACTATAGTTTTTTTTTTTTTTTTTTAATTCATCATCCTTCCCTTCAGATACATATTAACTTATATGAATTTACATGAGGTACAATACACTATTTCATAATAAAAAGCAATAGGGATAGACAACCTTTTATATACAATGGAGATCTAGTACTTACAAAGAAAGAAAATAGATTATCGTCTATTCCTCCCAACAATGCTCCAATAACATTAATATAATAAATTTCTTTTTTTTTCTTTTTTTTACAAGAAACATTCCAGTATTACAGGTATACAGTCATGATCTATCAAGAAAAAAATTACATTCATTGCAGTCCAAAATCAATTCAAAAAATTACAAAACTTATTGATTTTGGACTACAGGTAGTACAGGATAATAAATATTTATTGAATTTATTATAACTTTCACGGTCAAGGTCAATTTACAGTACAACAATAATGTGACAATTACAGAAACCGTGACTAAATAAAGATTTCCTCACACAACGTGTCCCATTCTCAGCCTTTGATATACCCTAAGGTGGGAATCAAAATATGACTAATAACAAAGGGTAATTCTCATCCAAACTTCCTATAAAAACTGTACAAAGATTAATTCAGTTTGATATTTATAGTTCTTCTTCTGAGTCCCAAAATTCTCTCTTGAGACATGTGCTGGGATTCAGCAATCTACTGGCGAGCCATATTAATTTCTCGCAGCACCGGAGAGAGGCTAAGCCGGCGACTCTCCAGGTCTTTAATCGATCGATAACCTCATATAACAGTTGGTGTCTGCGTGTGATCGACATTCTTTGGGATAAACCAGAGACAGAATCCGTAGACCCTGAAGAGGACAATAAAAATCCAGAAACATCAGGTGATTACTCAGGCAAAGTTGTCTTTCAGGCGACCCAAACAGTGTTGTAGCATTCAGGCTAGATACACTTGACTGTGCCACTTCAGACTCGAGCTATGACCGGTGTTGTAATATACCATCAGAATATCGAAAAGGGTTTGAATTCTGAGGCGACTCAGGAATGGAGGATAGTTCCCTCGCTATAGCATTCGTCTGATCAGTGAGGCTGAACTAAAAGTAGGTCAAGAACAGGACTTTTTGACCTAGTCCAGGAGGGACTAAATTCACTAGAGGTGGGATCTTCAGGCGACAGTCGGTCATCACAATTGGGTGGCACAAAGCCAAGAAAGTCATAATCAGGATGAATAGACACTGCCGATTCAGAAACCGGGCTTTCTAAAGTAGCAGGTCTTGACCAATCTGGACTGGAACTTTTGGAACCGAGAAAAACCAGTTTCTATAATGAAATAGTAGAAACTTCCCAGAATTCCCAACTCCCTGGAGGATGAACAATACCTTCCTCTTGGAAAGAAGAAGCTAAGAACTGGGGCGTCAGAAATTCAGGCAGAGGACAGTGAACCACCGATTCGGGAGACAAAATTGGGGTGTCACACATTTCATTGGGGATGTTCTCCCACAGTTAGAGGACCAAACGATCTCGAAACGATTCAGGCTTTAATACAGGAGTCTCATCAAAATTTTATGGAGGATGTAACCAAGCATCTAGTGCTTTTTTTCTCTTGTAAGTCCAAGCTGGCTTAAGAATAGGTTTAGGCTGAGTAATAGCTCTAGTAGGATGGTGACTTTTCGCCTGTCGTCTGGACTTGTTTCAATCACGGGACTAAAGGTAGGATGCAACTACTGCAGCCACCCCATAGGAATCGCCATCACTACTAGAACCAGAGCTCTCAGAGAATTCAGAGGAAGTAGGACTATCCTCCACGAGTTCTGGACTATTCCGAGTCTCTGTTACAGGATCAGGACCCTTCGGATACCAGAGAAAGTACCTCCTAAGATAAACTGGAGGTTCAAATCAGGCCTTTAACTGGATATGATGAGCTCTTACCAGTTCACCATCAAGCAGTCTCTGCAGCTCATAGGTGACCTTTATTCTCATATACCTTAGAAACACGGAATACCCTCTTAAACCTACGGAGGAGCTTGTTCGTCAGAAGGTGTCCCAACAGGTGCACCTTCTAAAGCACCAGAGAACCCTCTTTAAACGGTTTGTACCGAGAATGCCCTTCAGCCCATGGGTCTCCCGTTTCTGTTGACAGCAATGGTGTACTATCAACATCGTGAGCACCCTTAAGTATGTTCTCAGCTGGAGTACAGTCAATCAAAATGTGGTGAGAATGGTTGTAGCTGAGAACTACTCGGAAATCACCCTCAGTAACTCACTAATGGTACGATTCACCCGTTCCACTGCACCATTATTAGAGGTTTTATACGGAGCTTTTATCAGTCAATATCTGGACTGGAACACGAGGAATAACAGGAAAAACTTGGTCTTCAAGCGCCTGGCATATCGTACTGCTCTTCTTATTCCTTATGGGTACTGCCATCACCCACTTGGAATAATGGTCGACTACCATCAGACGCCCAATAAAACCAGTACTGGTTGTTGGGAGACTCACAAGATCCATAGCCACAAATTCAAAGGGAGAAGGGGTTGCTATTTTCAGGGACGGCGGAGCAGCCACCTCCCTTGAGAACTTACAAGTCTGATATTCCCAACACGTCCGGCACATATCTCTGATTAAATTAATCAAAGATCTGTGCCAGATGAGTCGACGGAGCATTGCTATCATTTTTCCGATCCACCAGTGAGAATTCTGGAGGTGTGTCTCGGCAACTAGGTCAATCAGGACATTAAAGGTGACTACTGAGACTACTGAGCCATGTGTGTTCCGCTTCACTAGCAAACCCTGTTGTACTTTCAGGTCCGACCAACATCTCCTTTCGGGTGGATAGGAGTGTGGGACTCGAGAGGCAGGAACACCAAGGTAGATGATCTCGATGACCGATTGGATCTGTCGATGATCTCCTTCGATCTTGGACACCTGACTAAAAGACAGAAGAGCATTTCCTCAGAACACTCCCGGATTAGGTTCAGGGTCCGTTACCTTCATAACAGTGGGATCGGTATGCAGTGAGGAGACTGAGAGGCTTAGGAGGCAACTGAAGATCAGTTGTGTGGTCATACACCAACTGTTTTCGGGGTGAATCTAATGTCAGGTAGGCTGCGTCTAGTATATTCCTACTAAGAACAAAACAAGAGTTAATGTCTTTGTCAGCTACCACCGTATAGTTAAACAGCGGTAGCCTCCACCCGGAAGGACACTTCACCTCAAACTGGACGTAGCCTAAAATTCTGGTGCAGAAACCAGACAACCCCTCTAGCTGTTCTCCTGACAGTAACTGGTACTCTATGCCAAGATGGCTCAGTAGAGACTCATTCACAAGACAAACCTGTGCTCTAGTATCAACAAGAGCACAAAATAAGGTCTCCTGCATCATTACTATACCTACTGCCAAGTGTTGAGACAAATGTATACAACTGGACTGACGAGGTGCCTTTTGTGTCATGTACTGGCATACAAGACAATCTTCCAGTGCTTCATGATCATCAGTGACCAAGCCCTCAGCATCAGGCACACAAGATTTTACCTATGCCTTATGGCCCTGAATCACGTCATTTGGAGGGACGTAATTGCGGAACTCGATCAGAGGATTAAAATGCACTCCAGACACCCACAAAAGATGCACACACTGAGGCTCAGTCACGGATGGATCATGATAGACTACGGGACAAGTGGGACCCCAATGGACCCAGATTTCCAGGTTCAATAGCTTAGATGCTGCTAAGAGCAACTCCAAAGCCGGGATTGTACCAGGAAAACGTATTACCTTGATCTTGTTCCTGCTAGTCTTGTCCAGTTTGAAAACTAGTTGACCGGTGTCTTTCAAAAACTTCTGAACTAAGGCATCCCGCAGCTTGGCTCCCTGCAGCTGAGAGTCGGGTGCGACACCTGACCCTTCCATCCAGCAGTTCATGACTAGCTCCAAGGAATCTATGAGAGAATCTGGACCACCACTAACCTCCTTATACAAAGACAGTCCAGTAGGCAACTTGGGAGTGCTGGGTTCAGTAGCAAAAAGACAGTCAATTAATGCAGGCAACTGAGATAACCAGTCAGCTGCGGCATTCTGATCACCTGGACAGTAATTAACAATAAAGTTAAATTCGGACAGGTCCTCCGGTGTCCGTGCTAGACGACTGTCCACCATCTTCATGTCATTAAGGTACATCAGGGGACGGTGATCAGATTGAATCATGAAGAACTGACCAACTCACGCTCAATGGCAGAGTAACGGGTCTCGCAGTCAAGGATAGTCATGGAGTCGTACGCTATCACCCGATGCTCCCCTGGATGCTCAAAGGAGTCCTGGCACAGACAAGCAGCAGCACTCTCACCAGAAGCATCAACAAACAACTCCTACGGTTTAGCATCAGCTCAGTAGTCAGGGTATGAGAACATAATATCCTCCTTGATCAGTTCCTTTAAGTGCACAAAGCCACCGTTGATTTCTGAAGTCCACTTCGGTTTTCTATTTCCTTGGGATTTTCGTCCTCCAGTCTTCGCAGATAATGGTTTGGCTATCTGTGAGCACATGGGGATATATACCAGTCCCAGAAATCCCCATAGCTCCAGCACAGTGGTCGGTTTAGTGAAGCCCTCCACTTTCTGGATGTATTCTGGTAGCTTACACATAACAGAACGTCCAAGACCAAGATACTGGACCTTGGCTTCACCATGAACACTTCCCGAGATTTATCTGTAGTTCGTGTTTCTAGAGAGTAGCCAAAACTCTTTCTACCAGTTTCAGGTGTTCCTCGAAAGAAGACCCAAGTATCAAGAGGCCATCAATGTAGATAACCACCTTGGCAATCGGGAACTCTTGGAGAATAATCTGCATTTCTCTCTGGAACACTGGTGGTGCATTTTTCAGTGCAAATGATAAGCATCTGAACTGCCAGTGTCCAAAGGCTGTACAGAAAGCCGTGTATTCCTTATTGTCCTCTGCCAACGGTAACTGGTAGTATCCACGAACCAGGTCAAGAGTTGTAAAGTATTTGACTCCTTGAAGTCTAAATACAGAATCGGCCATGTTAGGCCTCGGAAACTTATCAAAGACAGTCACCTTATTCAGCTTATGGTAGTCCACATACAGCCGTATACTATTGTCCTTTTTTCCGTCTGGAACAATGGGTGAAGATCAAGGAGAGATGCTGGGTTCATTAATCCCCAGTTCATGCAACTCCTTGCACTGTTCCTTTATGGCGTCAGCGACGGGCTTGGCAAACCGTCGAACGCTGTGATAATTGGGTGTCTCGTCGTACAGGTGGATGCGTATTGGTGTGCTTGAGCACTCTCCCACATCATCAGCACCAGTACTGATGACTGGAAGATGACGTCAGAGCATTTGACAAAACTGGTCCTTTTGAGAAGAGTCAAATTCGTCGGAGATAGACAAATAGTTTATCTCTTCCAATACCCTCGGTTTTAGGAGTCAGGTCACACTCCTGTGCTATCAGGCAGGATAGAGGAGCATCCACCATTGCTATGGTGAACACCTTCTCCAAGAGATCGTCCTTCTTGATCTTGGCAGTTTCTTCAGATGAACCCTTGACTAAAACTGAGGCTTTTCTGTCTTTCAGTTCAAGGATGCCAGGAATTGCTGTAACTTTCCTTGACAGACCAGGGGTTATGATGTCGCCATCATAATACATTTCCGGCCAACAGTTGGTTGGACAAGCAGGGCACCTAAAAGACGTGTCAAGTCCCTTAGGAAAGTTAACACAAACTGGAACGAGTACTGGCTCAATACTGGCAATCCTCATTGAATCGGCTGCGTGGACTTCAAGTGCGTAAAGCACTTGCTGACAACAGGCTCCATGTATCGGGACATAATACTCCCAAAGAGGTCTTGGGGAGTACTGCCAACGCTCAGCTGATTACGGGCTCTGACAACTATTACCCCATTTGCTCTCAAGAACTGGTAAACAAGCACTACATGCTCAGCCATAGTCCCTGAAGGCACTACATGGAAACACCCGGGGCCAATGTCATTCCATGCAGTATAGGGGTCAACAGTACAGTACTTAAGGTCTTAGCTCCTGTTTGCCCTATACCCTTCAGACCAAGGTTGTTGGGTACCATCTACAGCTGGTAGTCCTGTACTACTCTCGATGAGAGGAGGTTGACCTCAGCTCCGGAGTCAATGAGAGCATTCAACGCTCCCGATGGAAACCCAGACATGGTCACTGGGACAACCATGAGTGGTACAAGAGCCAACTGAGCCAGGTTAACCCTACGAAGGGTTTTCAATATAGCCTCAGTTCCTGTTTCCTCCCTGGAGAAGTCAGTTGGAGAAGCTCTGGACCGTGTCGAAGACAGGTTATCACTGGTCAATCCTGAAAGAGCCATTGGAGGAGCACTGACATTTTCAGGTTTAGGGGTAACATTGGATATCAAGATTTCCGAGGCTGCCACCGAAATACTAGGAGTACAGACCCTAGCTCTCACACCCTCCTTCGATGTAGCCCCATCTACATCGAAGGCCTAGTGTATAAAGCTCTATGATACTCCTCAGTTCTTGACTTCCTGGGCTTTGCCCTCTTGCTCTTCTTCTTCTTCTTCCACACAGTCCGAGAAGGAGTACTAGACTCGGTCCCACTTCGGGTCTCCCAGCTACTGGTCGATCCAGAATAGGACGACGGGGTATGAGTAGCACTCACCAGTACTGCTCTCCACCTTGAAGGATTCTGGACAGAGGTAGTCTCCCTCGCAGGCCTGCAGGCATTGGCTGTCTTCTGAACTGATGATCTACTTATAACCGGCGCCTGTCATCCACACTGTGCCATATGATAGTTGGACAAGCCACTACGTAGGCAGAGGTTGAGGCGTCTGCGACACTCTTCTCAAAAGTACACTGATTTTTGGCACCATGCACAGTACCTCCTTTGGAATTGAGAAGATCTATCAGGGGTGCACAATGGTGGCAGGTGCACTTCCACAGGAGCAGGTTTGGGGACAGGTCAAGGAGGAGTGCGTAAATACGCTCTGTCAGAACCAGGTGAACGGATGGGGGCAGATATGGCATCCCTGTCGGCATACGAGCCGTGTCATGACTGTCCCACACGACTGATGGCCAAATTCTCTGCCTTCTGGCTTAGCTGACTGAATTCATCGTTGAGAATACTCAACAGGTGTAAAAGATCCTGCCAAGTGGCCTGACGGCCAGCGGAGACATTAATGTTGGCCAGCGACTGTTCAAGCCAACTCGCAGCTTTGCTTGGAACAGTTCTGAGGAGCTTCCGCCTAAGCTACCTCCGGTCCAAACTACGGCGATGATAGGTCGACCTGTACAGGGAGGCCAACCGAGCGGCGTATATTTTCAGCAGTTCGCCCTCGCCACAGGTGGCACTGCTGAACCGGGCCTTCCTGCCCATATCACGCATATCTCTGGCTTCTCGGCACTAGTCAAGGAGGCGTTCCTTTAAGGCTGGGTATGAGATCTTGGGACCCCTATGGCCGAGAATGCCTCATGGAATTCTCCCTTGAGAAATTTCCCGAGATCAACAGTCCACCGACCAGAGCTTCTTAGGGTATACTTACTTGCACAGTAGGCCTCGAAATCCCTCAGGAATCGGACAAAACTTAGGCCAGTTTCCAGCTCGAAGATTCCAGGCTTGGGGTTCCTCCTGGAGTTGAGGACCTTAAGCAGATCACACAGATTGCGTTCTGTCTGGAGGGACTGGACATGGTCGGCGGAGACATTGCATCTGAGGTGACACTGAGACAGAAGCTGGAAGTGTCATTACCAGAATCTTTACTTGTACACTCCTGTGATGATGACATCATTTCAGGTATGGTTGGTCTCGTGGTGTCCTTGGCCTGGCGTTTCCGCTTTGGGATAGCACCTGTCTGGGCAAAAACTGCCTCAGTGGTAGCTGCTGGAGCCTTTTCTGGCTTACTGGCTTCAGCTGGATTGTCCAGGAACTACTCTCGTAGACTACTAGCTGCAGGCTCTGGTGGATTAACAGAGTTAGTTGACGGAACAGGCGATGGGGCGAGCAGTCCACTCACAGTAGGAGCCTCATAGAAGCCTGGTACAGGAGGGAGTAATGGTGTAAACCCTGGAGGGGACTGGAGACCTCCAACCAGTG
>NC_090736.1:115891393-115892846 GCF_036898095.1 Palaemon carinicauda
TGGCATAACAAAATCAGCATTAAACAACCTCTTAAAATATAAGGACACTCTTAAGCAAGTGATGAGACTAAAGGAACGACCTTGTTTTGCAAACAAAGGCCACACGTATTAGAGGAAGTGGAGAAACTTTTGCTTATTGTCATAGACGAGCAACAGTTAGCATGGTGTAGTGTAAGCGAGGCTGGGATTTTTGGCAAAGTAAGACAACCGTATCGAAATTTGATAAAAAATACTTTAGCGTGGTTCCAAAAGGGTTTGAAAAGTTCAGGAAGAGAACTGGGTTATACATCTGGGTTCGTGATGGGGATGCTGAAATTTCAGACAAGGATGCTACAGAAAAGTTTAAAGTTGAGTTTGCTAAATTCATCAAGGTCGAGGAATATATTTCTCAGCAAATTTTTAACTGTGACTAAACTAGGCTACTTTGGAAGAAAAGGCCACAAAGGACTTACATCACACGGGAGAAATCTATGACAGGTCACAAACCTATGAAGGATAGTTTTATACTCTTAATATATGGTAATGCTAGCAGCAATTGCAAAATAAAGCCACTCCCTTTTTTATCATTCGGAGAATCCCAGAGCATTCAAAGTGAATAATATTATGAAGAGTAAATTGCCTGTTATATGGAGGACAACCACAAAGGCTTCGCTGCTCAGACAAATTTTTACAGACTGGTCGCATGAGGTATTTGGCCCAGCCAGGAAAAAAAATATTGGAGGAAATGAAGTTACAGTTATGCTGCCTGCGTACCCTTCATTTTGGAGGATTACTTAACCGATGAATTTGATTTCATCAAAATCAAGTTTCTGCCTCCAAATATGACACCACTGCTCTAACCCATGGACTAGCAAGTCATTGTGAATTAAAAAAATTGTATACCAAATTCATTTTTCAACGATGCTTCAAGGGGACTAGTGACATTCAGCTAACCCTTCGAGATCTTCTGAAAAATCATTTAAATATCAACCACTGCAACACCACCATCGACAAAGCCTTGGACAAGTGTTACATAGGACCATGAACTCTTCGCAGCAGAAATTGTGGCCTGAATGACGTTACTGAGTGTGAATTTGAAGCGTTTGAGAATGTTGCTAGTACCAGCACAGATGCTGATGTCGAGGAAGAATCTCAAGATAATAGGCAACCTATTGATGACATCATTAATATGGGCAAAAATCTTGCTTTGGAGATGAACAGCAATGACGTAGAGAAGCTACTGGATGAACATCGTACCGAGCTCACCACAGAAGAACTCCTGCACCTTCAGGAGGAGCAGAAGAAGAATTTGGAGGAGATATCTTCTGATGAGGATGAGGGAAGGAGGGATGCCCCAAATGCAGTTATCAAAGATATTTGTGCCAAATGGAACGAACTGCAGAACTTTGTGGAGCTCTATCTCCCAGATAAAGCTGGAGCCACCAGAGCTTTGTATGCTTTTAATGATCTTGCT
>NC_090736.1:115893346-115918346 GCF_036898095.1 Palaemon carinicauda
TTTTAATGATCTTGCTATTAGCCACTTTCGTAACATTCTTAAAAAAAGGCAGAGACAAGTTAAACTAGATGAGTTCTTTACAAGAAGGAAAGAACACACTGTGGCAGAGTCCTCCCAACCGTAGAGATTTTCTAGAGAGACAACACCCACAGCTGAGTTACCCGATGATTATATTGAAGGGGATTCTCCTTTCAAGCAATGACCTTCCCTCCCTCCATCTCCTTCTCACCAACAACCACGTTCATTATGCCATCTACAAATCACTAGAAAGGTAAAAATATTCATGCATTGAAAACCCTTTTTTTTTATGTGTTACAATCGGTAGGGATTTTTTTTTTTCAACGATCTTTGATAGGATATTTATCATTGGAAGTTCTGTATTTTTCTTCCAAAGATATTTTTCACTCTTACCTTACCCTACGCTAGGCTTTGATGGGTTATTCTTTTTATGTGGTACAAAGTGTGAAAAATAAAAAATGTTTTAGGTGGTTTTTTTTTGCACCATCTTTGATAGAATATTTTTTCATTGGAATTCTGCCGGCTCCTCTCACATCTTATACAGGACCCTTTTTGCCTTCCCATTCTGTCCTTTTGTGATGGCCTAGCCATAACATCACTGTGGCCGTTGTCCTACAATCTCGCCGATTGCCGGCAGGCTGAAGGGCTGGATTGGGGTTCCTACAGGTATGGCCTAGTCGTAAAGCTTTCCTATCGGACATGAGTTCCGGGATAGCTGTAGCGGCAGGTTTTGCTGCCAGCAGGAGACCTATTTGCCTTAGAGTGTTCTTCAGTCCGTCATTGGGCTGCCATCCACACCCTACACCGGAAGATACCGGCATGGAGGTGGATAGGGTGGAAGCTTGATTATTTTATATTCTCCCCTTCAATTAGAACCCTCATTCCTGAGGAAGGAAGGGATTCAGTGGCTAGTGCCGCCAACCCGTACTTCACCCTTCACTCCTTGCTTTCTCTTTCTCTATTGGCTAGTGCCACCAGCAATTAACCTAACTGATGGCTGCCGGCCACTAACCTTGCTGGCAAGATACAGGCTAGACTTGTGGTCATAAGGCCTTTAATTCACTGTCACTTATGACTCTGCCGGCGAGAGCCGGCCAGGTCTGGTATTCCAGTCACTACACAGTCACATTGTATGATAGCGGGGACAGTGCGCCAACAGACAGTGACCCCCCTGGCGTCCGACAAGCCGCCGGCAATCCGGTGGGTCGACGGCCATAAAAATTTATCAATATTTTGTCAGTTGAATTGAGCTTTAGGTACTAGCCTTGCCGGCTGTATGCCGGCAGAAACTATAGTATGTGTATATACAGTAGCCAGTATATCTGTAGTATAGAATATACTGCAGACAGAAAACTATGGTATAAAAGTATACAATTATTAAAATTTCCAATATACTCTGTGTATCCAAGCGCAGTCTATTGTTGAGAACTTATAAGATTGGGAAAGGAATTCCCTTTCTTCATTCTGATAGATGATCAGTTATTTGACACTCATTATTAACTTTTTTGGAAGTGAGTGTTGTTTACAGTATTCTATTCTTACAGGCTAGACTCGTCCATCGGGCTTCTTAAAGAGGATAACCCTAGAATTTATTATTGAGGGAGGTCACAGCAATTGGCTGGGCGGGGAAACACGTATGTGTCTTTCCTATTTCCTTTCTAGCTTATCTTTCCTAAGCTATATGCAATAGAATAAAATTGAAATTATTATTATGATATTTATTAGTTTATCTAGTGAGATAGACTACGTTATACTCATTTTATTTTCCTCTCTTTACAGGAGGACCATGTGAAGTGCGATAGCATCTTCTGCAATGTCTATATCAGTAGCTTCTATGGCCATATGGGATGTAGGACACACTCCCACTGCTCCATCACCAAGGGACCTCTCAAATACTGGGACCCACAGGTATGTACGGTATGTAAAGACCTGATGTATGAGGCTTTTGAAAATCCCAAGTCAATGGAGTCAAGGGATGTAGCTCGGGATAAGCTGCGCAAATGGGTTCGTGGCTTCCAAAAGAATGCCACGGGGCCTTACATCCCTAGTGAGTGTATGAGAGCCCTTCCATTCTCCATAGCATCTGCGGATGATGTTATTCCTCAGCCTCACCCTGAGATGCCTTGAATCCAGATAACCGTCGACACCGGAAGTCTCGGATGCGATGAAAGACATCCATCTAGATGATGAGAAGATGTCAGAGGTGTCAGATGACACCGAAAAGGACATTCTGGCGGAAGGTCTAGATGAGGAGTCAACGTTGGCTCCAGAGACGGAAGAGGATGAAGTCAAAACAGTCTCAGTTTCGTCGGTTCCTTCCCCAGAACCTGTACCCTTTACGTCCTCTGCTCCTAAACCTGGGAGGTCGGATGACACTCTGTCTGCCATCAAAGCTATGATGGAAATGTTCAAGAAGAAGAGCGAAGAAAGGGAACCTGCATTCAGGAAGGAGATTCTTCAGATAATAGTGTCCCCTGGGTCTCAACGGAGACTCAACGTAAAGGATCTTCCCTCGTGTTCCGAGGTAAACCCTTGGAGGCATGCCGAGTACATGCCAATTACATACGGCAAGATCTTTGTTTCAGAGAAGCTGGAAACTGTCCTTATTGAGGACATGGAGTTTTGGCCCTATCCAGACTGCTTCGTTCGTCTAAAGGTGGAACCGGTATCCAAGGAGGAGACAGAGCCTAAGTAGGGTCATAGTGCTTGACCATGTGAAGGCTCAGGCTTTGTTAGCCAGCAGTTTGAAGGACAAGGGCTTCACCAATTCAAAGGTGCTGGCCCTGAGCAGGAAACGTCCCTCTTTTTCTTGCTCCAGCAACTATGGCATTCCCCCTTTGCGGAAAATTGTTTAAGGCAGTGATTAAGGCAGTGATTAAGGCAGTGGAAGCTGGGAAACCGTGTCCTTCACTGGAGGAGTGCAGGCCCCTTTCCCTAGCTTTGCCAATGGATTACAAAGACTGGAAGGATATTCAGCTTACCTTCTCAGTCGGGAAGTTGGAGGCTGATATCGCTGGACGTCAGTTCAACAAAAAAACTCCCCAAGTTGCCTGAGTTTCTATTACGCAGGGAACAAGATACAAAGGAGAGACTAGCTGCCTCTCTATCCCTCCAGGTGTCCATGGTGGCAATGGCCAGTGAACAAAGATCGCCGGATATGTTCATGGTCTTGTCTAAAGCTCATTCAACAACCCTAACTAAGGATTTTTACAGCTTTGTTTGGGCAAGAAGGGCTTGCAGAGTTTTTGTGTTTGACTCGGCTGCGGTCAAACACTAACCCAGGAATTTTATATCTTCCAATATCTGGGAAAAGGACCTATTCCCAAATGATTTGGTTGAAGAGATAGTCGACAAGGCCGCCACGGCGAATAGAATTCTTCTTCAGAAGTGGGGCATGTCGGCTAAGAGGAAGTCTTCTCCGGATGAGGGTCCCCAACCGAAGAAGACAATGACGCCAAGAGTACCAGCTCGCCCTGCTAGACAACAACAACTTCTTATGACCACGGTGCCACAGATGGTGTCACAGACCAAAACCACCTACCAGATTGTACCCCCAGGTGGTGACTCATTCACCAGCCTTCACTCAGTTCTTCCTCAGTTCTTCCAACACTGTACCCCCCGTTCTGGAAAAATATACCCGGGAGCTCTTAAGCAAACGGGTGATAAAGAGGGGCAAAGTCCATCAAATTCCAAGGAAGGCTGTTTTGTGTTCCCAAGAAGGACTCAGACAAACTCAGAATCATTCTGGATCTGTCGCCACTCAACAAGTTTATCGAGAACGACAAGTTCAAGATGTTGACCTTTCAACACAAAAGGGCCCTGTTGCCCAAAAGGGCTTACACAGTCTCCATAGACATTGCAGATGCCTATTGGCGCATTCCGATCCATCGTCAACTCTCCTCCTACCTAGGATTAAGGCTACAAAAAAGAAAGTACGCTTTCAGAGCCAAGCCCTTCGGACTAAACATAGCCCCAAGGATCTTCACGAAGCTTGCAGAAGCAGTCGTTCAACAACTACGCCTACTAGGTGTCCAGGTGGTATCCTATCTGAACGATTGGCTGGTGTGGGCAACATCCGAGTCGAAATGCATGCAAGCATCAAAGAAAGTGATCCCGTTCCTGGAACATCTAGGATTCAAAATCAACACCAAAAAGTCTTGACTACCTCCAGATCAGAAATTTCAATGGCTAGGCATACATTGGGACTTACAGTCACATCGTTTTTTCCATTCCATTAAAGAGGAGGAGAGAGATAGCGTGATATGTCAAGAGACTTCTAAAATCCAACAGGATTTCAAGAAGCCAACAGGTGAGAGTTCTGGACTCCCTTCAGTTTGCTTTAGTGACAGACCCAGTGCTAAGCGCACAGCTAAAGGATGCGTCAGGAGTCTGGAAAAGATATGCATCAAACGCTCAAAGAGATTTAAGATGACCAATATTGATTCGGCTACGATCACTTCTCAAGCCATGGTAGGAGGCCAGGAACTTCAAGAGGTCAACACCTCTGCAGCTGCCTCCACCCTCAGTTGTCATCTGCACGGATGCATCATTGGAAGGATGGGGAGGTCACTCTCATCAACGCAGAGGGCAAGGAACTTGGTCATCCCTATTCGAGACTTTCCATATCAACATTTTGAAGGCCAAGGAAGTCTTCCTCAAACTGAGAAAAACATCCCCTCACCCTTCAATCCATATATGACTGATTTTGGACAGCGAGATAGTGATGAGATGTCTGAATCGCCAAGGTTCGAGATCGCCTCAACTCAACCAAGTGATGTTTGCCATCTTCCGCTTAGCGGAAAAGAAGAGATGGCACTTGTCAGCAGTTCACCTTCAGGGGTTCCGCAGTGTGACAGCGGACGCTTTATCCAGGATAACTCGGAAAGAGTTCCCAAACACAAGATCATTCTCCTTCATCTTACATCAAGTTCTGGAACTGCAGATCGACCTCTTCGTAACTAGCAACAACAAGAAACTTCCTCGATACGTGGCCGCGTACGAGGACCCTCTAGCAGAAGCAGTGGACTAGAACAAATGGACCAGGGTTTACCTGTTCCCTCCATTCAACCTGCTGATGAGGGTCCTCAACAAGCTGAGATCTTTTCAAGGAACAGCAGCCCTATTGGCTCCCAAGTGGGCCCAGAGCAACTAGCTCCCCTTAATTCTGGAATTACTGCCGAGGTCGATTCCCCTGCCAGACCCAGTTCTATCTCAACAAGTACAGAAGTCGACTGTCTTTGCTTTTTTACAGAAAACCCAAGACCTTCATCTCATGATTTTCTCTCCATAGCAGTAAAGAAAAGTTTTGGGATCTTGAAAGAAAGTATAGACTTCTTAGAGGAATATAAGTCAAAATCTACTAGAAGGCAATATGAGTCATCTTGGAAGAAGTGGGTGGCCTTTGTCAAGGCAAGAAATCCAAAGGAAATCTCGATGGATTTCTACTTGTCTTTCTTTATTCACCTTCATGAGGAAGGGTTTAGCAGCGATAACTACGTATAAATCTGCCTTGATTAGGCCCTTGCTTTATGCTTTCCAAATAGACTTGCCTAATGAGAATTTCAACAAAATCCCTATGGCCTGTGCTAGGCTCAGGCCTGCAGCACCTCCAAGGCCCATCTCATGGTATCTGGATAAGGTACTATATTTTGCTTCAAGATTTGACAATGATACTGGCTCTTTGAAAGATTTGACTCAAAACATTATATTCTTGTTTGCTCTAGCCTCAGGGGCTAGAGTTAGAGAGATAGTGGCCTTATCTAGGGAAGAAGGCCATGTCCAGTTTGCTGGAACGGGAGAGCTAAATCTCTTTCCCGACCCAACGTTTCTCGCGAAGAATGAGCTACCCACTAAAAGGGTGGGGTCCCTGGAGAATCTGCCCTCTGAAGGAAGATGTCTCGCTGTGTCCAGTGGAGAGTCTAACGGTCTATCTTTGCAGAACTTCAGACTTCAGGTTAAAGGTGAAACATCTGGCTAAAACTTATCCCTGAAACAACTAAGGGCGAAGATCACCTACTTCATCCTGACAGTACACCCGCAAGTCATGATCCTAGGAAAATTGGTTTTTCGCTAAATTTCTTCCAGCTCATGGATTTCGAGCCTTCGCTCGTTTACTGGATGGAAGTCATCCAGGGTGTTTTTCAAACACTACGCGAAGCAAGTGAAAAAACTAATAGATTTGTGGTAGCGGCAGGTAGTGTACTAAAAGCTGTCGCTTAGTGCTGTGAGAAACAGAGAATTATGTGGGACTATAATTCTATAGGGTGTACATGTTGGCACTTTATATTGCAACATGGTAAGTGAAATGTCGTCATGGTGACATTATGGACTTTTCCAGTGTACAAAGGGGAAAAAACATAGACTGAACTCTAAGTGCCATGTGTTTTTTACACAAGTGTAAATAGACAGATTTCTCAGAAAGACATAAGAAAATTTATTAGATTTTCATGTTGGTGAAAAGGTTTTGTTTTCAGGTAAAACAAGTATTTCTGATTTATTCTGTTTGTCTATGTTAATAAATTATATTTCACTTGCATTTTTTATGTTATGAATGTATGCTGAAATTTTTTTTATTGTTTGACAATAAATGATTAATTTTTTTGTGCGTCTTATTTCATCCTAAACATGTTAATAATTTTGTGTGTGAGCATCCATTATTCCTTATTGTTCTATATAATGATATCAAACAAAGGTAGTAACTTTGTTACTATATGTAAAACAAACCTTTCTAGTTATAACTAACTTGTTTCAATATAAGATACAAACTTGCCTCTTGTGGTATACATCTGGATTACTATACCTCTGATGCTATGGTGGCTGAAATTCACCTGTGTTCATATTACAAATACAAACTCTGGCTAAAAGACATACAGTGACACCTGTATGTCACTTTGAATGCTAGGATGGTCATATGATATATGCTACTTCGAGACTTTTTCCCGAGTCTAGTTCGACTCTTCCCTGTAGGTGGCAGGAAGCACTAACATAGTCTATGATTAGATGAAAGGACATATAACGGTATTGTCATAGGTCT
Organism: Palaemon carinicauda; assembly: GCF_036898095.1. Taxonomy (NCBI): domain Eukaryota; kingdom Metazoa; phylum Arthropoda; class Malacostraca; order Decapoda; family Palaemonidae; genus Palaemon; species Palaemon carinicauda. Next base: position 115,900,398 of record NC_090736.1, read on the forward strand.
CTTAGGTCTACATGACAAAGGAAATATTGGCTTGAGGTTTAAGGCACAACTGGGAAATCCACGGATACATTAATGCTCTGGTAAACTTCCATCAGGACGACATGGCCTGAGCCCAAAAAAAGGATTTTGAGCGAGCAAAAAATCTATTTTTCGGTGAGATAGCCATATCGTCCTGATGGTCCCCGCCCTCCTTTCTATGGAAGGCCATGGCAGGATCCCTCCCAATAATGCTGTATCCATAAGTACTGGCTTAACGCTGCAAGGAATAAACATGGCGGCGATTATAGCTCCATCTGGATGGACGATTATAGTGCCATCGGGGTACTTTAGCAATAACAGAGGAAAGGAACTTAATAATGGCTCATCTTTTATTCTGCCACTTTTCCCCTCGAAACATAAACGCTATGCGGGGTGGAGATTGCTATGTGACTTGTCAAGAATACGTTCCCTGATATTAAGCAATATCCTAAAAGGAGAAACTTTAAGGATATTCGCGCCAGGAATTAGAATTCTGGAGACATTAGGTTAAATTATCTGGGAATATTACTGTTGTCAAATATACCCTAGGAAGATACTTAAAGGAACCTTCCATCAGGATGACATGGCTATCTCATCCAAAAATAGTTTTTCGCTTCACTCAAAATCTGTTATATATATATATATATACACACACATATATATATATATATATATACACACAGATATATATATATATATATATATATGTATATATATATATATATATATATATAATATATATATATATATATATATATATGTATATATAAATGTATATATATATATACACACACACACACATATATATATATATATATATATATGAGGAAGAACAGCTGGAATTAGAAGAGAAGTAGTAATGATCATGAATGCAAGAGTAGATTGTTACTGTCACAGTTTAAATCTAAGTGGTGTAATATGATTGGGATATTTTGTAATACACCAATATATGATTACCCTGAAAAAAAAAAATAATAATAATAATGAATCCTGTGAAGAACGGCAAAATATAAATGATGAGATCCCAGAGATATATATGATAATTGTGTTTGGTGACCTCGATTCTAAAGATAGAACGAGTAATTAAGGTATAAAGAATTTGACGAGTGCTGTAGGTCCTAGCAAAAGATTTTTTGGGCTTTTTCTGTTTCACGAATATATATATATATATATATATATATATATATATATATATATATAATTTGAGGTACTCCTTTCCAGCACAAGGACATCCACATATATACAACAATTTCCTATGCGGAGATTAAAAAAATCAAATAGATCGCAAAACTATTCATAAAGAGAAAAGTACTATGAGAAATTTCAAAAGTTATAGAGATGAAAAATTTGGTATTGATCATGTGGTCATCACTGGTACACTGAAATGAAAACTAAGAGCATTTAATTAAATGGTAAATGGAATGCCTAAATTTGATATAAAAAAACTTCTAGAAGACGATTACATAAAAGCATTTGGAATTCGTGTAGGAAAATGATTTGCAGACTTAGTGTTCGAAGAGACGAAGAGCAGATTATTAATGGAGAATGGTGTGATATTTAGAACATATATCAGAGATGTAGTAGTGAAGTTTTGATATCTGCAGAAAAATCATTGATATCAGATGATACTTTGGGTACAATAAAAAGTAGACAAAGACAAATATTAATTGTTTAAAGTTTTTGACGAAGTGAAGGAGACTTACAAAGTTCTAATAGACCTGTTCATTAATGCAAATGTTTCCCATTGCATTAGGCCTCTAACAAACTGTACCAGTAATCCATTTGCCCAATACCAAATATCTATTTTAGAAGTTATATAAAAAGGATGTATTCATTATATATTCATAAAAATTTAAACTGGAATTGTTTTGGTTCAAGTATAACCATATAAAAAGAAGTCGAAATTGTAAAATAAAAATTGTCAAAGACGAGAAATAAGATACTATTTTATAATCACCACTAACCGTACTTCGTATGAATCTTGCTTGGAAGAACGTTTCATCCTAACCTATAGTAATTTCAAACTGAATATTCTTTGACTATTTATAACTTATGTCGATGAATGATTTTGCTTGCAATGAGAAAAGAAAATAATATGAAGTCGATGAATGATTTTGCCTGCAATGAGAGAAGAAAATATAAGGTATTTTTATAGTATATATGAACCCGACAACGCAATTTAACGATTTCCAAAAAAAATTCTAGAGCATTCAAACGAAACTATTTGTAAATATCGACATTTAAGTGTGGAAAAATGTTTTGAGCTTTTGAAGTTTTTAGTTGTTTCAACGTTTGAAGCTAAAAGACTAATAATTATTAAACTTCAATCTAAGTTCTTGAATTGTATAAACAACCGAAAATGTTGAAGAACTTTTAATACTGAAATTAGTTTTTATTTCCCTTTCATAACTCCTAAAAAAGCGGTTTGAATTTTTAAATGTCTTTCGTGAACAGCGTATCTCGTGAAGAGCGTAAGCCACAGATAGGTAATTGACTGTCACATTATCTTTTGGAATCAACCCGCCATATACAAGATTGATCAATACATGTAACTCTTATCCACCAAAGCGAGGACATAAAGAGTAGGAAAATGGCTGAAATTAAGTCAGCAGGTAGGTCTATGATATACCCAAATCCCTCATCCTTTATCTCACTAGGATTGTTGGTCGTCATCACTAATGATTCCATCATTCAATCGTGCATTAAACTCTGGACCTTGGTGATGTTATTTGTCGTTGATTTCACTATAATACTACAGTATCCTTTACAAAATGCATGCATACATAAAGTCAAAGAAAAAAATGCAATATGAAAACAAGAGAGACCTTAACCCTGGATAGGTACGGTCCTCGGACACCCCTTTAAGGGTATACTCGGACGCGAACGACCCCGACGCCAAAAAAAATTCTTGAAAAATCAGTTTTTGCAGTAACCTCCTTTTTTCTTTTGCCAAAAAAAAAACTTCAATGAATGCTTAAAACAACTGTAAAGATAAATACTACTCATCTGCAGAAAAACTATTTATTATAAATATTTTAAAAAATTAAGTAGAAAAAAAAAAGACCTGACATAAAAATTCATAAAAAAAAAGTTTATACATATATACACAAATCCTTTTAGGAATTGATTCTTGAATGTTTAGAACACATCTTGATGTATTTTGGATGAAGTCAGACCCATGGAGGTGAAGATCTGAAATGAGAAAAAAAGGGTAACTTTTTTTGGCCAAAAAAAATTGTCCAAATTTCATGAATTTTTTTGGGTACCCAAATGAAATAGGAAGTGGCTAATTTTTTTAGGGAATAAACATATGTTATCCTAAAATAGAAATATGTAAAAAAATCTTCATTATTTTGTAAATTACATTTATATCAGGGGCCATATCTAAAGGTAATTTTTTGAGTACTTGGAAATTTCGTAAAAAAATACACATATTTAATATATAATATGATATTTATGCAGGTAAAAATATACCAAAATATCACAAATTCTATAGGGAACAAGAATATATATAGATAGGGCAGCTTACGCTTCGGATATGTCCACAAAATGGCCGCCAACCACACTGACTCAGACTCCCTAATCTGCCACTTGAAATGTAGGAAGGGTATGTCAATTTCAAGGTGTTATTTACTAATCTAATTATTATTGGATATGCATAAAAATTGTATGGTGGGTTGCTGGATAATTGTCGATTATTTTACGAAGATAAAATTAAAATTCTGACCCAAAAAATTTTTTTTGAAGGGAAATAAAATCGAAAAAAAAAAATGTAAAACAATATTTTAGCTAAAAAAATTTGATGATATTCAATCAAAAAAAAAGTAAACAAAATTTTCCGACAAATAAACATCAAGAGGAATCATTACTCTGTGATAGTTCCTTAGTACGTAGTAATTTTGAAAGAATTGGGAAAAAACGAAAAAATGGCAATCACCGGAAAATCGAACACATACCTATATATACGCCATATCTGGCTAAAAAAAAGATAGGCATGGGTAGCCAGATCATCTAGAAACACTTTCCAACACTATAAAAATATAAGTTTTGCGACACTACTTGCCAATTCCTTACGGTAACATGACTAAGCAAAAAAATGCAAAACAAATAAAAAGGGGCACTCGTGGAAAAATGGCCATTCTAATATACGGCATTTCAGAAAAAAAAAATTTCAGCCACCTGCTAGGCAAACCATCAAGGCATATTTTCCGACAAATAAACATATAAATGAAATATTACTCTGTGATAGTTCCTTAGTACGTAGTAATTTTGAAAGAAATGGGAAAAAACGAAAAAAATGGCAATCACAGGAAAATCGAACACATACTTATATATACGCCATATCTGGCTAAAAAAAAATAGGCATGGGTAGCCAGATCATCTAGAAACACTTTCCAACACTATAAAAATATAAGTTTTGCGACACTACTTGCCAATTCCTTACGGTAACATGACTAAGCAAAAAAATGCAAAACAAATAAAAAGGGGCACTCGCGGAAAAATGCCCAACATTCTAATATACGGCATCTCAGATAAAAAAAAAAGACATGCACGTGTTAGCCCAACCATCAAGGCACACTTTCTAACACATAAACATGAAAAAAAAATCAATAATATACGGCAATTCCTTACTACGTAGTAAATTTTTACAAATATTGAAAAAAAACAGAAATTGGCAACCGCAGTTAAATACCCAATATACCAATAACTACGTCGTATCTGACAAAAACAAAATCACGCATGGGTAGCCAGATCATCTAGACACACTTTCCAACATTAAAAAAGCAAAAGTTTTACGACACTATTTCGCAATATCTTACGGAAAAATGACTTGGCAAAAAAATTTAAAAAAATTAAAAAGGGACACTCGCGGTAAAATGCCCGACATTCTAATATACGACATCTCAGATAAAAAAAAAGACATGCACGTGTTAGCCCAACCATCAAGGCACACTTTCTAACACATAAACATGAAAAAAAAATGAATAATATACGGCAATTCCTTACTACGTAGTAATTTTTACAAATATTGAAAAAAAACAGAAATTGGTAACCGCAGTTAAATACCCAATATACCAATAACTACGTCGTATCTGACAAAAACAAAGTCATGCATGGGTAGCCAGATCATCTAGACACACTTTCCAACACTAAACAAGAAAAAGTTTTACGACACTATTTGGCAATATCTTACGGAAAAATGACTTGGCAAAAAAATGAAAAAAAATGAAAAAGGGGCACTCGCGGTAAAATGGTCCTCGTGGTGATGAACGACATTTTAACTAAAAAAAAAAAACATGCACATGGTAGCCAAACAATCCACCAAGACTTTCCACAACTGATAACCTATACAAGTTGCACCATTCTACGACAATTTCATAATACGTAATAACTTTGATAATTATGCAAACTACCTCAGAAGGGTAAACTCGGACGCGAACGACCCCGACGCGTCTCAGAAATCGGGGAAGGAGTACAGCTACAGCAATGCACATCTGGACACTACTAGAGCGTGTAGGGGAGACACCTCCTGCAGGTCGATCACCCACAAATTCAGTCACAGGGGTGAGTCACGTGAGAAAAACCTGTTTTTTTTTTACGCTCGGGGTCGCAAACGACCCACCGTACCTATCCAGGGTTAAATAAATTACCAGGCTCTGTAGAGAGATATTCCCATAAAAATATAAGTTTTCTTGTATCTATTATAAATACTACGCAAAACCATATTACTATTAATGAAGAAACCAAGATATATATATAGACGAAAGTGGGTATATATATATATATATATATATGGGTGTATATATATGTATATATACATATATATATATATATATATATATACACACATATATATATATATATATATATAAAATTGTTTCTATGAATTGATATTAAATATATATATATATATATATATATATTAAACAATTTCTAAGAATTAAAATTATATATATATATATATATAACAGATTTTGAGCGAAGCGAAAAATCTATTTTCGGGTGAGATGGCCATGTCGTCCTGATGGAAGTTCCTATAGGGTAGCTTCCTAGGGTATATTACAACTACGGCGATATTCCCAGAGAATTTACCTTAAGGTACTAGAATTCTAACTCCTGGAGCGAGTATCCCTCGTTAAAAGGATATCGCGACATATCAGAGGACGTATTCTGGACACGCCACATGGCAATCTACATCCTGGACAGAGATTTCGTCTCGTAGGAGGTGATTGACGAGATACGAATTCGGGAAAGAAAAAGGGGAGCCGCTCCCAAGGCTTCCCTATCCTCCGATTCGTATGCGTGCCTGGCGCCAATCCTGGCGCCATCTGTATTCCTTGTAGCGTACACGAGGTGCTACAGATACTGTATGTAGGGAGGGGTCCTACAGCCCTTTCTTAGAAAGGCAAGGGCGGGTCCATCAGGACGACATGGCCATCTTACCCAAAAATAGATTTTTCGCTTCGCTCAAAATCCGTTTTTTGGGCTCAAGCCATGTCGTCCTGATGGAAGTGTACCAGAGCATTACTGTATCTTTGGATTCTCAAAACGTGCCGTACTCCCCAGAGGTAATTTTTTCCCGGTCGACTAGACCTAGACACCTAAGATGTTACCGTTATACATCTTTTCAACTAACTATAAACTATGTTAGAGCTTCCTTCCCCCTACAGGGAAGAGTCCTACTAGACTCTGGAAAAGTCTCGAAGAGTACATATACCTATGTATGAATACCAGGCAAGCTAATATAGTGGTCTCGCCCTATATTAAGTAAAGCATAGTTTGTATAGAACCACTGCGTCAATATATATTGATCAGTAATCCGCACAATACTTGTATTGGACAAAGGTTTATATCCGCATAGGAAGAAACTAATAAAACCGCCCTCGTCCCTTTATGGGACGGAGTCCTCCCATTAGGGGACTTACATAAACCAATGCAACATAGCTTGCATAACAGAACAATTCTATCAGAATTATCCCAGATAAGATACATAGGATTAAATGCTCAATTATACCAGTAAATTGACACAGGTGAAAGAGACGCAAGGTTCTCAAGAACAAGTTTATTGACAGACAATAAACAGACAGGTTAACAACAAATATATATATATATATATATATATATATATATATATAAGAGGATAGCCCAAAACTTTAAGCATAAGTATGATAGTAAACAGAACTTGTTTATCTGAAAGAAAAACCATTAAACGCCACTTAATAAGATGCCGAGGTATCAAGTCATAAAAGTCTGTATTACAAATCAATCACATTAGCGTTAGAAACGCTCCGCACACATGTCTGTACTTATGCTAGGTTCACCTTTGAAAGAAGGAACAGTCTATGTAGGCACTTGGTGCCCTCCTTCAGTTTGTAGTACAGTATGTACCTACACACTCACCCTGGACTTAATCGTCCCAATTAAGACCACTGTTCCTCGCAGAGTTAAACAGTAGGGTTAACTACACGACCCACTGCTACCACAGATCTCTTAAGTTCCTCTACTTGCTTCGCATAGTGGCGAAAGAACACCCTGGAAGACTTCCAGCCCGTGTATGAACGGAGATGTTCAAAATCCATACAATTAAAGAAATTTAGGGATGAGGCAACTTTCCTCGGATCGTGACCTGCAGGTGTACTGTCAGGATCCGCTCTGCGAATAAAATATATGATTTTCGCTCTGAGTTGATTCAGAGATAAATTTGAGCCTGATGTTTCTCCCCTGAATAGTTGACCACCCTTGAAGTCTGAAGTTCTACGAAGATAAACCTTTATGCATTCTACTGGACATAGAGATGCATCTTCTTTCAGAGGGCAGATTCTCCAGGGACCCCACCTGTTGGTGGGTAACTCATTCTTGGCGAGAAACGTAGGATCCGGAAACAGGTTCAGATCCCCCCATCCAGGAACTGAACACGACCTGCCTCTCTCGAGAGGGCTACGATCTCACTAACCCTGGCCCCGGACGCGAGTGCAAATAGGAAAATAACTTTTTGCGTCAAATCCTTTAACGCACATTCTTCATTGCTCAACAGGGAGGCGAAATGAAGAACTTTGTCTAAAGACCATGAGATGGGCTTTGGAGGTGCTGAAGGTCTGAGCCTAGCGCAGGCTTTCGGAACTTTATTAAAGATCTCGTTACCTAGGTCGATCTGGAAGGCAAATAAAATGGGTCTCATCAAAGCAGATTTACACACTGAAATCGTGTTAGCTGCCAACCCTTGGCCATGGAGGTGGATGAAGAAAGATAAGCAGAAGTCTGTTGAGATCTCCTGCGGATTCTTTGCCTTTACAAAGGCCACCCATTTTCTCCAAGATGACTCATATTGCCTTCTAGTCGATTTGCACTTATATTCCTCATGGAAGTCTATGCTGGCTTTCGAAATCCCGAAACGCTTTCTCACCGCAAGGGCGAGAAAATCATGAGCTGCAGGGTCCGGGTTTTCTGTAATGAAGCGCAGACAGTCGACTTCTGGACTCGCTGGGTCAGAACCGGATGTGGTAGCGTCACAAACTTCATCTGTAGTTCCAACGCCAAGGGGAATCACATACTGTTCGGCCACTTGTGGGCCACTATTGCCGCTACCCCCCTTGAAGGATCTCAGTTTGTTGAGGACCCTCAACAGAAGGTTGTGAGGAGGGAACAGATAAATCCTGGACCATCTGTTCCAGTCGAGGGACATCGCGTCCACTGCTTCCGCTAAGGGGTCCTCGTACGGGGACACGTACAGGGGCAACTTCTTGTTGTCTTTCGTCGCAAAGAGGTCTATCTGCAGTTCTGGGACTTGATTCAGAATGAAGGAGAATGATCCTGCGTCTAAGGACCATTCCGACTCTATCGTTGTGAACCTGGATAGAGCGTCCGCTGTCACATTACGGACTCCTTGAAGGTGAACTACCGACAGGTACCACTTCTTCTTTTCCGCCAATCGGAAAATGGCTAACATCACTTGGTTGAGAGGTGGTGACCTCGACCCTTGTCGATTCAAGCATCTCACAACCACCTCGCTATCCATCACCAATCTTATGTGGATCAAGTGACGCCGAGAGACTTTCTTTAACCCTGGATAGGTACGCTCCTCGGACACCCCTTTAAGGGTATACTCGGACGCGAACGACCCCGACGCCAAAAAAAATTCTTGAAAAATCAGTTTTTGCAGTAACCTCTTTTTTTCTTTTGCCAAAAAAAACTTCAATGAATGCTTAAAACAACTGTAAAGATAAATACTACTCATCTGCAGAAAAACTATTTATTATAAATATTTTTAAAAATTATGTAGAAAAAAAGACCTGACATAAAAATTCATAAAAAAAAGTTTATACATATATACACAAATCCTTTTAGGAATTGATTCTTGAAGGTTTAGGACACATCTTGATGTATTTTGGATGAAGTCAGACCCATGGAGGTGAAGATCTGAAATGAGAAAAAAAGGGTAACTTTTTTTGGCCAAAAAAAATTGTCACAATTTCATGAATTTTTTTGGGTACCCAAATGAAATAGGAAGTGGCTAATTTTTTTAGGGAATAAACATATTTTATCCTAAAATAGAAATATGTAAAAAAATCTTCATTATTTTGTAAATTACATTTATATCAGGGGCCATATCTAAAGGTAATTTTTTGAGTACTTAGAAATTTCGTAAAAAAATACATATATTTAATATATAATATGATATTTATGCAGGTAAAAATATACCAAAATATCACAAATTCTATAGGGAACAAGAATATATATAGATAGGGCAACTTACGCTTCGGATATGTCCACAAAATGGCCGCCAACCACACTGACTCAGACTCCCTAATCTGCCACTTGAAATGTAGGAAGGGTATGTCAATTTCAAGGTGTTATTTACTAATCTAATTATTATTGGATATGCATAAAAATTGTATGGTGGGTTGCTGGATAATTGTCGATTATTTTACGACTATAAAATTAAAATTCTGACCCAAAAAAATTTTTTTGAAGGGAAAATTATCGAAAAAAAAAATGTGAAACAATTTATTATTTTAGCTAAAAAAATTTGATGATATTCAATCAAAAAAGAAGTAAACAAAATTTTCCGACAAATAAACATCTAGAGGAATCCTTACTCTGTGATAGTTCCTTAGTAAGTAGTAATTTTGAAAGAAATTGGAAAAAACAAAAAAATGGCAATCACCGGAAAATCGAACACATACCTATATATATGCCATATCTGGCTAAAAAAAAGATAGGCATGGGTAGCCAGATCATCTAGAAACACTTTCCAACACTATAAAAATATAAGTTTTGCGACACTACTTGCCAATTCCTTACGGTAACATGACTAAGCAAAAAAATGCAAAACAAATAAAAAGGGGCACTCGTGGAAAAATGGCTAACATTCTAATATACGGCATTTCAGAAAAAAAAATTCAGCCATGTGCTAGGCAAACCATCAAGGCATATTTTCCGACAAATAAACATCTAAATGAATCATTACTCTGTGATAGTTCCTTAGTACATAGTAATTTTGAAAGAAATGGGAAAAAATGAAAAAATGGCAATCACAGGAAAATCGAACACATACCTATATATACGCCATATCTGGCTAAAAAAAAAGATAGGTATGTGTAGCCAGATCATCTAGAAACACTTTCCAACACTATAAAATTATAAGTTTTGCGACACTACTTGCCAATTCCTTACGGTAACATGACTAAGCAAAAAAATGCAAAACAAATAAAAAGGGGCACTCGCGGAAAAATGGCCATTCTAATATACGGCATTTCAGAAAAAAAAAAAATTTCAGCCACGTGCTAGGCAAACCATCAAGGCACATTTTTCGACAAATAAACATATAAGTGAATCATTAATCTGTGATAGTTCCTTAGTACGTAGTAATTTTGAAAGAAATGGGAAAAAACGAAAAAATGGCAATCATAGGAAAATCGAACACATACTTATATATATACCATATCTGGCTAAAAAAAAATAAGCATGGGTAGCCAGATCATCTAGAAACACTTTCCAACACTATAAAAATATAAGTTTTGCAAAAAAATGCAAAACAAATAAAAAGGGGCATTCGCGGAAAAATGCCAAACATTCTAATATACGGCATCTCAGATAAAAAAAAAAAAGACATGCACGTGTTAGCCCAACCATCAAGGCACACTTTCTAACACATAAACATGAAAAAAAAAATCAATAATATACGGCAATTTCTTACTACGTAGTAAATTTTTACAAATATTGAAAAAAACAGAAATTGGCAACCGCAGTTAAATACCCAATATACCAATAACTACGTCATATCTGACAAAAACAAAGTCACGCATGGGTAGCCAGATCATCTATACACACTTTCCAACACTAAAAAAGCAAAAGTTTCACGACACTATTTGGCAATATCTTACGGAAAAATGACTTGGCAAAAAAATGAAAAAAATGAAAAAGGGGCACTCGCGGTAAAATGCCGAACATTCTAATATACGGCATCTCAGATAAAAAAAAAGACATGCACGTGTTAGCCCAACCATCAAGGCACACTTTCTAATACATAAACATGAAAAAAATTAATAATATACGGCAATTCCTTACTACGTAGTAAAGTTTTACAAATATTGAAAAAAAACAGAAATTGGCAACCGCAGTTAAATACCAAATATACCAATAACTACGTCGTATCTGACAAAAACAAAGTCACGCATGGGTAGCCAGATCATCTAGACACACTTTCCAACACTAAACAAGCAAAAGTTTTACGACACTATTTGGCAATATCTTACGGAAAAATGACTTGGCAAAAAAATGAAAAAAAATGAAAAAGGGGCACTCGCGGTAAAATGGTCCTCGTGGTGATGAACGACATTTTAACTAAAAAAAAAATCATGCACATGGTAGCCAAACAATCCACCAAGACTTTCCACAACTGATAACCTATACAAGTTGCACCATTCTACGACAATTTCATAATACGTAATAACTTTGATAATTAGGCAAATTACCTTAGAAGGATAAACTCGGTCGCGCTCGACCCCGACGCGTCTCAGAAATCGGGGAAGGAGTACAGCTACAGCAATGCACATCTGGACACTACTAGAGCGTGTAGGGGAGACACATCCTGCAGGTCGATCACCCACAAATTCAGTCACGGGGGTGAGTCACGTGAGAAAAACCTCTTCTTTTTTTGACGCTCGGGGTCGCGTACGACCCACCGTACCTATCCAGGGTTAAGGTAAGGAGCACTGCCATAGCTTCTAGAAAGTTTATATGTAAGGTCCTGAATAGCTTGGACCAAGTCCCCTGGACTTTTTTCCGATGAGAGTGACCTCCCCATCCCTCCTTTGAGGCGTCTGAGTGAATCGTCATCGACGGGGGAGGTGGCTGAAGAAGAACCGACTTCTTTAGATGTCTGGCTTGGGACCAAGGCCTGAGAAGAGTACGTAGCCGAGGCGGCAATGGTCTTCTCAGATCTCTTCGCGCGTTTGATGCATATCTTCTCCAAACTCCGGTTGCATCCTTTAGCTGTGCTCTTAGCACTGGGTCTGTCACTGAAGCAAACTGGAGAGAGCCTAGTACCCTCTCCTGTTCGCGTCTTGATATCCTTTCGGAATCTAGAAGTCTCTTGACAGAGCCAGTTATCTCCCTCCTTTTCTTCGTCGGGATGGAGAAACTGTGTGACAAAAGGTCCCAGTGGATTCCCAGCCACTGGAACCTTTGGGATGGAGAAAGTCGAGACTTTTTTCTGTTGATCTTGAAGCCTAGGTACTCTAGGAACTGGATCACCTGACTGGAAGTTTGCAAGCATTCGGTCTCGGATGCTACCCACACCAGCCAGTCGTCCAGGTAGGCTACTACCTGAATTCCCTTTAGGTGTAATTGTTTGAGAGCTGCGCTCGCAAGCTTCGTGAAAATCCTTGGGGCTATGTTTAGCCCGAATGGCATGGCTCTGAAGGCGTATAGTCTCCGTTGTAGCCTGAACCCTAGGTAGGGGGAGAGTCGACGGCTGATTGGAATGTGCCAATAGGCGTCTGATAAGTCTATAGAGACTGAGTATGCCCTCTTGGGCAGTAAGGTCCTTATGTGTTGCAGTGTTAGCATCTTGAATTTGCAATTCACTATGAACTTGTTGAGTGGCGACAAGTCCAGAATGACTCTGAGCTTTTCCGAGTCTTTCTTGGGAACACAAAACAGCCTCCCTTGGAATTTGATGGACTTCACCTTTCGGATCACGTTTTTCTCCAACAGTTCTTGAACGTACTCCTCCAGAACGGGGGTGGAGTGTTGGAAAAACCGAAGGCACGGGGGTGGAGTGCTGTACCAGCTCCAGCCCAGTCCATTCTTGAGTAGCCTTTGGGCCCAGGGATAGAAGGTCCAGCGATCCCAAAATTTCATCAGTCTCCCTCCTACCGTTATCGTTTCACTTGGACTGCCGTCCTGAGGTCTTGCCTCCCTGACCACGACCACCTCTGAATCCCCTTCCCCTTGAGGGGCGCCTAGACGAGCCTCTGGCTGCTCCTCTAGGTTTTGCACGAAAGGAAGAAGACTGTCCTTCGAACATTGGGGTGAATGTGGTTGACTGACCTGGCACAGCCTGGGGTACCCACTGAAAAGTAGTCGGGGTTTGTGCCACCATCTGGGGCACTGGAGGCAATGGCAATTGCAGTTGCTGTTGCTGTCTAAAAGGCTTGGCTGACCGAGACGGTAGCCTAGTCCTCATATTCTTCCTCTTTGGTTGAGGACCCTCATCCGGGGAAGATTTTCTTTTGATAGCCAGGCCCCACTTCTGGAGAAGGTTTCTATTCTCCACGGCGGCCTTATCAACAACCTCTTTGACCACATCGGTAGGGAAAAGGTCTTTTCCCCAAATGTTGGAGGAGATTAACTTCCTTGGCTCGTGTCTCACCGAAGCCCCGGTGAACACGAACTCCCTGCAAGCTCTTCTTGCCCTGACGAAGCTATAAAGGTCCTTCGTCACTGTGGCTAGGTGAGACTTAGCCACTACCATGAACATTTCATGGACCTTGGGGCCACTTGCCATCGTCTCAAGAGTAGTCTGATGAGACATTGAGGCAGCCAGTCTTTCTTTTGTCTCGAACTCTCTTCGTAAAAGAGAGTCGGACAGCTTGGGGAGGTCCTCGCCGAATTGCCGTCCGGCAATATCAGCCTCCAACTTTCCCACTGAGAATGTCAGATGGACATCCTTCCAGTCTTTGTGGTCCATAGGCAGGGCCAGCGACAAGGGTTTACACTCCTCCAGGGAGGGGAAAGGCTTGCCGGCCTCGACTGCCTTTAGAACAGCCGCAAACCCTTTCTGTAAAAAGGGGAAAGCTCTAGCAGGAGAGGACACAAAGGAAGGGAGCTTCTTGTTTAATGCAGCTACCTTCGAGTTAGAGAAGCCCCTCTCTTTCATCGAGGATGAAAGTAGGGCTTGAGCCTTAGCGTGGTCCATAATTATGACCTCCTTCGGCTCTGTCTCCTCCCTTGAAGCTGGTTCTTTTCTCAGCCTGACATAGCAGTCCGGATATGATGCCTTGCTGGGCCAAAATTCCACCTCCTCTTGGGGAACTGAACCCAGCTTATCCGAGATGACGATCTTTCCAGTCGTCATCGGCATGTGCTCAGCATACCTCCAGGGGTTAGCATCTGAGCATACGGGAAGGTCTTTCACATTGAGCCTTTTCCGGGGCCCACGTAATTCTGCCAGGGACTGCATACGCAGTTCCATAGCAGCCGCCTTCTCCTGATTCTCCTTCTGCATTTGTTGGATCATTCCAACAATCGAAGAGAGGGCCTGTCCCAATTCTACAAGGAGACCGGCCGATGTTGAGGGGATAGGATCCGGAATCTGAACCGGAATAGCCGACACCTCGTCGACCTCATCCTCTACGACATCCGGGGTTTGAACTTCATCCTGACCTTCTGCCAGGAGGTCTTGTTCCAAACGTTCGTCAAGGTCAGACATCCTGTCATCTAACTAGATGTCTTGCATCGCAACTGCGACTTCCACGTCCACCTGGACTTGATCTTAAGGGAGCTCCTCTTGAGGCTGGGGAATCACTGCATCAGCTGATGCCTGGGGAAAAAGATACGCCCTCATCTTCTCAATTGGAAGATAAGGGCCAGAGGTGTTCTTCTTAAAGCCCCTTACCCAAGTACGAAGCTTTTCCCTTGCTATATCCCTTGATTCCGCCGATCTAGGGGAATCAAAAGCCTCAGTAATCAGGTTAGTGCATACAGTACATACCTGAGGGTCCCAATACTGGAGATCATCCTTGGAGACAGCGCATGCTGCATGTCTCCTACAACACTCATGTCCGCAGAGGTTCTTGCTGCGGACATTGCAGAAAACATTTCCGCACTTCGGAGGGTCCTCCTGTAAAGAGAAGGAATTTCCATGAGTATCAAGTGAACTATGTATCCCTGGATATGCATAGTATAGCATAACAATTCATA
Organism: Palaemon carinicauda; assembly: GCF_036898095.1. Classification (NCBI taxonomy): domain Eukaryota; kingdom Metazoa; phylum Arthropoda; class Malacostraca; order Decapoda; family Palaemonidae; genus Palaemon; species Palaemon carinicauda. Next base: position 115,915,842 of record NC_090736.1, read on the forward strand.
AAGGAAAGACACACACTTGTGTTTCCCTCAAAACCCATTGTTGCAGCCTTCCAGATAATAAAATCAAAATGGTTTATCTCTTCTAGAGTAACCAATGCAAGGTTTCCAGAGGAAACAGGTGGAGCTCACACCTAAGCAATGATTTTAAAATCCTGGATAATAGACAGGGAAGAACTCAGCTTCCTATCTGAGGGCAACAGCAAAGGGGTGTGCAAGAAAACACAATAGTGTTAGAAGACACAGTGCTGTACCAAAACCCTTACTATAGTTTTCCTCTTACTGTATATGCTATACAGAAGAATACTAGTACAGTATAGGGGGATGTGTGCCGGCCTGCCTTTGCCGGCCGGCACACACCACAACTAGCTCCAAAGTATACTACTTAACAGCTATAGGGCAGCAGCACTCTGGTTCAAATGCCTGTGCCGGTCGGCAGCAACTGCCGGCCGGTAACAGCCAGTGTTGGCCGGCAATGGCTGCCGGCCAGCAACTACACAAGGTAGTACCCAGCTGCCGGCCACACTCTTGGTGACCGGCAGACAAGGGCTGAATTAAGCCGGCCGGTAAAGGTACAAGACCGATGCCAGCCGGCAGCAAAAGAACCAGAGGACTACACCTGGCCGGCTGCCGGCCTCATAGGCCGGCAGCCGGGACAGGTACAGCACTAGAAGAAAAATAGAATGGATGCCGGGATAAGAGTGTACACAACCTCCAAGCCCGGCAACCGAAAGAGTGCATATAAGGAAGGGGAGAAACTATTTCAGGCTTCCTTGACCAATGCCGTCCGGCTCTGCCGGCAGGCATGGATGGGGGACCAAGAGAGGTACGGGCAGCACTCGAAAACATAAGACCCTTGCCGGCCAGCAGCTCTGCCGGCCGGCAAGGGGCTGAGTCAATTCCACATCCTAACCTATACGTGTCCAGATGTAGAACGACGTACAGTACAGTAATGACTCGGCCATTACGAAGAAAGAGGGGGAAGGGACAAGAGGGTCCTGCCAACCTTGCTTTAGTGACAGATCACCCGCAGCCAAGAAACTTATCTTAGCCTAAGGGAGATCTAAGGGGGAAGGCCAGCAATACTTGCCAGCTCCCAGAGCACCAAAGCAAGGAAGGCGTTGCTACTCCCAAGGGAAGAACTTATCCTCCCCCGAGAACAGGAACAAGGACTAGTCTGGTAGAACACAAAAGAAGGAATCATATCCACAGAAACCTTCGGTAGTGACCTAAGGGAGCTAAGCTCCCTTTGTCTGTGTTAGATCAGCGTGGGGGGACTCAGCCCCAAGCCAGACAACACAGACTCAGACTAAAAAACTCTGTTGTTCTGTCCCTCTTGAACCATAACTACAGGAACAGGAAGGTACAGTAACACCCTAGTATAGTTTTATCGAAAATAAATTCGGAAAAAACCACTTAGGGATAAGCCTAAGGCTTAAACAGAGGGAAAGGGATTGCATACCTTCTCCGAAGAAAAGAAGCAACCGGGGAGTATGATAAAGTATACTAAGGCTTCATAAGCTACTAGCCTAGGCACCAAGAGAATCGATTACCTAAATTACCGAAACTCACTCGTATACTATATTGGAAATATTCCACATAGTCTAAAATGTATAAAATATAGCCTAAAGCTTCAATGAAATATTAATTATACTCTGAAAAACCATAATCATGCATGAAGTACTAGGACCAAACGACTAGGCTACGCGGCCTAGCGTAGGCCAGAATGGCGAATACTTAGCCAAAAAATACTAAGCACGAAAGGAAATCCTATGTAATGCTAAATAGCTAAAATTTATTAAAGCAAAACAACCAGGAATGTCGCTCTGACTAACTAAATTAAACCTAGCGAGTGACAGCGTCCAAGACGCCTCTGGTGGGCTACGGCTCTTGTATCAAAGATTAATCCTATTAATCACTCAAAATTTTACCAAGAGCCTACATTTATACATAAAAGACACTATACTCAACTTATCAGAGGCCGACGAAGACGGAGAAGCCATGAAAAGCAGAATAAATCCAAGATTTGCGAGAAAAACAGAAAAAAACACCGAGTTGTTAAGCTACGCAAAAAGGAATACAGATGGCGCCAGGATTGGCGCCAGGATTGGCGCCAGGCACGCATACGAATCGGAGGATAGGGAAGCCTTGGGAGCGGCTCCCCTTTTTCTTTCCCGAATTCGTATCTCGCCAATCACCTCCTACGAGACGAAATCTCTGTCCAGGATGTAGATTGCCATGTGGCGTGTCTAGAATACGTCCTCTGATATGTCGCGATATCCCTTTCACGAGGGATACTCGCTCCAGGAGTTAGAATTCTGGTACCTTGAGGTAATTTCTCTGGGAATATCGCCGTAGTTGTAATATACCCTAGGAAGCTACCCTATAGGAATATCCATCAGGACGACATGGCTTGAGCCCAAAAAAAAAAAAAAAAATATATATATATATATATATATATATATATATATATATATATATATATATATATATATATATATATATATA
>NC_090736.1:115920846-115948346 GCF_036898095.1 Palaemon carinicauda
TCTATGAAGTGAGGAGTTTGGCCATGATTTCTGGTTGTACTTTCAGAAAATTAACGGTTTTTCATTCCCAAATCAAGAATTTCTCAAAATTCCAGCCTATTCCTGTAAAGAAACCTGCTTTGTGGGTCACCTTGATTAAATATACCATCATGTTTCATAATGAATAGTTTCAGAAAAGCATTAATCAGAATAGTAATTTAATGGACAAATCCATATTCATAAACAAGCTATTTCTCTAAAATCTTTAAAATCTCAAGGATGTTTATCATTTATTTTGTATATTTCTTCACATAGTTACATTTTCATATTAATTTGGCAATCAGAGTTATAGAGACTCTTAAACCACACACACAAAAAAAAAAAAAAAAAAAAAAAAAAAAAAAAAAAAAAAAAAAAAAATAATATCACGGTCAGTGTACGAAAACATAAAATATGTATTATTGCACATGTATCATAAACTTATCATAAGTTTGTGATGAATAAAAAAGAATAACGGAATTTAGCATTTAATCCCATATTTCCAAAATCAATCAAGAATCATTGGACTTCTTAAAGGTATGAGAAGAAAAAAGTATTGCAATGCTGATAAAACCGTTTTCTGAATCACTATCGTAGTACGAAGAAAAGAATTGGTGAATACCTCTTAAAGGAGAACCTGCCTGCTTAGTAAACACTCATGTCCTAATAAAATTTATCAAGGACAAGGCTTACGACAAAATTGACAAACACAACTGATCCTTATTCAGACAAATTCCCCAAATATATTCAGAAAACTATAATGATTATAGAAATTCTGTGCCGACTTACGGGAAGTTCTCCCTGATTTAAGTGAAGGTTTTTCTGCAGTGACCAGTTCAACACGTCTCTGACAAAGCCTAATTGTGTGAATAGATTTATGAAACAGCCTTTTCATAATTCAAACGTTATATATACGTGAATACCACACTCAAATTACTAAATTCACATCTTATTTATAAAAACAGTTTTTAATGAAATGTTTTGGTTATCAAGCTCTGTGTAATGGAAAGGATATTTAATTCTGGCTTAAAACTCCATCAACTAGCCCTTAGATTTTTTTTTTCTTTTTGCTTAAAACTCCATCAACTAGCCCTTAGAATTGGCCTTTTTTTTCAATTCTTTTCTTTACAAAATCTCGTGCATATCAGAGTGATGTTTTGCATATAACACCTTCACAAAACTAACACCATCACTTACAAGCTAATACAAAGCAAAGGCCCTCTTTAAATGAAGTGAAAATTAAAGAAAAATATTCAGGAAGTTTATGAATATGAAACCTACAAAAAAGAAGTATATGTATTTCATTTGAGTTTTCTTGTACAGCATACCATCTTAATTACTTTTGTCTTAAAAAGGGGAAAACCAAACTCAGCTACAGTACCGGAAACAATCTCGCCAAGTTGCATTAATGAGCTCTTGTCATCCCTAATTTACCCTCGATTTGAATACTGTCACCTATTGATGTCTATTTCCTTTTGGTTACTAGAGTTTTCGGACTCCTAATATTATTCGGTTAAAATATATTACTGTTTAAAATCGGTTTTATTTTTTAGTTATGGGAAAAGTATCGTTTACTCATAAAACCCATTTCAGTAGGTTTAGATCACGAAACCTCAAAAAATTCATTTTTATCTATTGAATTTTTATCAAAGAAATAATTAGTTTACAGAATGAGATAGTGATCAATAAGTTCGCACTGATTATCATTTTCATTGTGAAATTCACTATGTTTGGGGAGGCCTTTCATCACTGAGGGGAGACTTAAGGGTTCTGATAAGAAGCATTATGAAGTAGAATTTTGATAACTTGGGTGTTAAGACAGAAAAAAAGGTAATAGAAATGAAGAAGAAGCATACTAACTGGTTGAAGCCAGGGTGCAAATAACGATGTATTACAATGATATTAGAAGTGAAGTATTTTCGGTTAACTTTTTATCGGATATATTTACTTATGTACGTAAATTTACGCATTGATGGTAGTCAATGTAATATTGTATAACTTTAATATTACATATACCATAATTATATCAAAATTATATGTTGAACTCAAACAGATTATTCATATTTATGGTAAAATTCCGTTTACTCATAAGATAGTAGGCCTACCAAACTTTGTTGCTATCATTCTTTTATTATATATATATATATATATATATATATATATATATATATATATATATATATATATATATATATATATATATATATATATATATATAGATAGATAGAAAGATAGATAGATACATACATACATACATACATACATACACTGTATATATATATATATATATATATATATATATATATATATATATATATATATATATATATATATATATATATATATATATATATATATATATATATATATATATATATCTTTATTTTACTTACATATTAGATATTATATATTTTCAACGAACTTAATATCGTTAAAAAATTATAAAACTCAGTCATATAGAACGTGAAGCACCAATATTTTCTATCTATAATAAAATTCTAGCTATGCATTATTCTCTTTTCCAGCATATATATATATATATATATATATATATATATATATATATATATATATATATATATATATATATATATATATATATATATATATATATATATATATATATATATATATATATAATCACTGCAGAACAAAGGCGTCACACACGTCCTTCCCCATGCATCTGTTTATGGTCTTTCTGTGCAAGTCAAAACCTGTAAACTTTCTTAGTTCGTTAATACAATGTCCTCCCCTTCTTCCCATGATCCTTATACAATCTCTAGAGATGAATTCTATTATTCGTAATGTTCATCTCTTTTTTGTTATTCTCATTTTATGACCTTTTCTAGTCCATTTCTTTTTCTGACATGTCAAAAAATCCTTTAAAATAGTTTGCTCTAGTATCCATGTCGCTTTTTTTCTGTCTCATAGTGTTATTTCCTCTATTTTTTTTGTTGCAACTAGCTTTTGTTCCAAGTTTTTTATGCATATGCTAATTTGAGTAGGATTATCTTATTAAAAAAATTACGTTTTAGAGAAAGTATCATTTCAATTTTCATAATGTCATTTTGTTTACCAAATGCTCTCCATACATGCTTATCCTTCTTTTATTTTCAGTCTCGTTCCGTGGAGAAACACTTATTGTCTGCCCGTCATAGGTATACTGATTAACCATCTCTAGAGGCTTGTCCATATCTATAATTCTCTCAATATTTTTATTGAACCTTATTTTAATCTTACTCGCATTTATTTTCAATCTCATATTCTTGCTTTCTCTATTCAAATCTTCTATCATCTTTTTAATTCCTCCCATGATTCACCAAACACAATTATGTCATCTGCAAATATCAAAGTAATGAGATATCACATTAATATTAGCTTTTACATTTTTCTTTTTTTTTAAATCTTAAAAACTTTTAATTATTTTATGAACAATTTATGAGAGATGGGGTCTTCTTGTCTAACTACTCTCCTAATCAGAATTTTCTCATTATCTCTATATAGTTCTAAAATTTCTGTACTTCCCGTGCACATATCTTCATTTGTTCTCACATAAGATAATTATATTCATTGTTCTGGAAGGAATTACATTACTGCTGATGTTTTGACGGAATAAAAAGGTTTTCCATAATCTTTAGATCCCATACATACTGGTGTGGTCTCTTTTTTTTTATTAAATTATAGCTGTCTTTTCATTCGGCATAACAGGATCACTGTCAATATTTTATAAATGGCGGAAAATAAATTTATTGAGTGGTAGTTTTTCAGGATCTTTTGGGAGTCCCTTTTTGAGAATTATTATAATGATAATTTTTTTTTCAAGTTTTAGGCGTACAGCATTATCACATACATTTGGTGTAGAGTTCTGATAGTTTTACTACCAAAAAATTTCTTCCTTCTATTATTGAATCAATTGTTAGGCCATGTTCTCGTGCATTGCCTTTTTTAATGCCTTTTAATATTTTCTTTATTTACCCTACTATTTCGTTTAGGACCGGTCAAGTTCTTTATCACTTTTTTATTTAGTTTTTTCTTATATCATCATTGTATAACAATGTATAAAAATCTCTGCAATTCTTATCACTCAATCGCTATTGTGGATAATATTTCGCTTAAAAATTTTTTAAGCAAACGTCTGTTGGCACCCTGTCTTCTTTTAATCAATTTAATGACTCATCCTTTCTTTACTAATTCCACGATTTTGTTCTACTTGTGTTTATGAATATCTTGCGTTTTCTGTGTGCTTATTCATTTATTTATTTTTTTTTGTTGGGGGGTGGGGGGCGGTGTTGGATAGTTCTGCTAATTGTATTTCCTCTCTCATGAATTTCACCCTCTTCTCCAAGCTTTTAGATCTTTTCTGACAGTTTTCTTTGATCTTGTTTATGAATTTTCCACCTATCTAATGTGCTTTTTCTAATACTAATTTCATGAAATTACTATTTATTTTTTCTTTACCTGCTTCCATTTCATCATAAAGCCGGGAGTGCCTATTTTGTATTGCTGAACTAAACTAAAGATTTTTTCTTATTACAGTAGTGTTTATTTTCTTTCTTAAGATTGATTTTTCTTCGTCTCCCTTTCCTTAGATCAAAAGAAATGTTGCTTCTCACCATTTTCTGATCGCTTGACTTTAACTTTTTCAGCAATGATACATTTTAAACTAAATTGACTTTTCCATTAGGGATTAAATCTATCTAATTCATTGTATCTACATTTGTGCTTGTTAACGTCCATTTTTTGTTTCTTTTTTTTTATAAAAGAGGTTAATGATAGAAGGATATTTTTTTCCTTTTTATGTAATTTTTAGAAGCACGCCTTTTTCAGTATTCCATGTGCCTACTCTAAATCTACCTATTGTTGAATCTCCTATCTTCGTTATACCAACTTCAGTATTGCAATGACCCAAAACAAATGAAAAGTGAGTCTTATGTTTTATTTATAGATATCTCCAGTTTCTCATGAAAACATTTTGATTCTTCCTTTGTATGGGATACTTTTGGTAAATACGTTTGAATGATCTTCAGAATATACATATTTTTTCAGATTGATGATTAACCTAGCAAATATATCACTAGTACTACAAAGATCTTCTATATTATAGTCAAGATTCTTATTACTTAGATAACCCACTCCACTTTCCTTGTTCCTTTCATGTCCTCTGCAGTAAATTAATTGGCCCTCTTTTAATCCTATATAAGATTCCCAGTTCTTCTAATTTCAATGAGTCCTATCATATACTAATATATTTCTTTGAGATTTTCTAGTAAGACAGCAAGATCTTCTTCTCTAGACAGATTCCTGACGTTGTATGTAGCAAGGTTCAGTTTCCTAAGGCGGCATTATCTAGTCCAGTGAATCTTTGCACACAACTGCCCCTGTGACTGGGGGCCAAGGACGGGGTTGTGATATACATGCCTGGGTTTTAGCTAGTTCTTATCACCAAAGTTAGCCTCTGCAGATTTATGAATTTCCCATTAAGAATAAAGTCTATTTAATCGTCTATATCTTCATTTTGGTTTCTCCACGTCCATTTTCTATGTTCCTTTTTATAGAAGGTGTTCGTATTTTTATTTTTTTGTGTGTGTGTTCATTATACCCACTTTAGTATTGCATTGACCCCCCCCCCAAAAAAAGAAAGAAAAATAGAGTCTTATGGTTTACTTATAGATATCGGCAGTTCCTCGTTGAAAAAAAAGAAAAAAAAATCTTTTTCTTCCTTTCTGTGAGATATTTTTGTTACATACGTTTAAATAATCTTCATTTTATACATAATTTTTTTCAGATAGATGATTAATCCAGCAAATCTATCTCTATTACTAAAAATAATCCTCTTTATTACCTGCAAGATTCTTATTATCAAGATAACTCACTCCTCTTTCCATATTATTCCCATGTCCTATGAAATAAATTATGTGAGCCTATTTTAATCCAATATAAGATCCCTAGTTCTTCTAATTTTAAGGAGTACTGTTATATCAGAATTTATTTCTTTATGCTCTTCTATTTACACAGAAAGATCATCTTCTCTAGACAGAATCTGGACGTTGCATGTGGCAAGGCTCAGTTTCCAAATATGGCCTTTTCTAGTCCAGAGAATTTTACACCCAACTGCCACTAGGCCAGAGGGCCAAGGACGGGATTGTGAAGTATATTCCTGGGTTTTGGCTAATTCTGATCACCAAGCTAGCCACTGCAAATTGGTGATGGTTAGAGACTTTCGTCCGATTGCTCAGTGCAATCCAATCTAGTATGGGAGGCCCGGATACGTGTAGTTTTGCTGGTCATTGTGATGCACAACACCTTTCACGACGTTAAGGTATCCTCACATAGGAAGATTATATATATATATATATATATATATATATATATATATATATATATATATATATATATATATATATATATATATATATATATACATGTGTGTATGCATTATTCATACATACACACACACACACACACACACACACATATATATATATATATATATATATATATATATATATATATATATATATATATATATATATATATATATATATATATATATATATATATATATATATATATATATATATATATATATGTATATATACTGTATAAGAATGAAAAGAGCCGCTCATAAGGCATCTCTCCTATTCCGTTTCCAGTGTGTATCTGATGAAGGCGGTAGCGCCCTCTTTATTCCTTGTAGCGATATACGAGGTGGTACAGACACTGTATTAGAGGGAGGGGTCAATAAGCCCTTATACAATAAAAAGAAGGGCGGGTCCTTCAGGACGACATGGCTACCTCACCCAAAAATAGATTTTTCGCTTCGCTCAAAATCCGTTTTTGGGGCTCAGGCCATGTCGTCCTGATGAAAGTTTACCAGAGCATTAATGTATCTGTGGATTCTCAATCAGTGCCGTACTCCCAAGAAAGTATTTTCCTGGTCCGTCCAGACCTAGAGACCTATGATATTACCGTCATACATCATTTCATCTAAGCATGAACTATGTTAGTGCTTCCTGCCCCCTACAGGGATGAGTCCTAATAGACTCTGAAAAAGTCTCGAGGAGTACATAATAACTTATGGATGACAAAATAACAAGCTTTTATAGTAGAGTCGCCCTATACATTATAAAGCAGAGTTTGCATAAGAGTCGCCAAAGTCAGATTGAATTTGTGACACCTTCCCCAAAGTGACAACTCTTAATAACTATCGGATAAAGGTCATATCCGCATAGGAACAAATTTGCATCTCTGCCACTCTCCCGTTAGGGTACCACTTCAACCCTTCCTACGGAAGAGTTAAGGAGAGTGGACTTTTGCTTGAATCAGGGACAATCTTAAAAGACATACCATGATAAAAATGTCCTTATTTTAATCTTAATGCTCAGTACATATCTAATAAAAATGAGTGTGGGCGAATAAAATGCAGGGTTTACTATGAACTAGTTTATTAACCCTGGAATGGTACGGTGGGTCGTTCGCGACCCCGAGCGTAAAAAAAAACAGGTTTTTCTCACGTGACTCAACACCGTGACTGAATTTGTGGGTGATCGACTTGCAGTAGGTGTCTCGCCTACACGCTCTAGTAGTGTCCAGATGTGCATTGCTGTAGCTGTACTCCTTCCCCGATTTCTGAGACGCGTTGGGGTCGAGCGCGACCGAGTTTACCCTTCTAAGGTAATTTGCCTAATGATCAAAGTTATTACGTATTATGAAATTGTCGTAGAATGGTGCAACTTGTATAGGTTATCAGTTGTGGAAAGTCTTGGTGGATTGTTTGGCTACCATGTGCATGATTTTTTTTTTAGTTAAAATGTCGTTCATCACCACGAGGACCATTTTACCGCGAGTGCCCCTTTTTCCTTTTTTTTCATTTTTTTGCCAAGTCATTTTTCCGTAAGATATTGCCAAACAGTGTCGTAAAACTTTTGCTTTTTTAGTGTTGGAAAGTGTGTGTAGATGATCTGGCTACCCATGCGTGACTTTGTTTTTGTCAGATACGACGTAGTTATTGGTATTTTGGGTATTTAACTGCGGTTCCCAATATCTGTTTTTTTCAATATTTGTAAAAATTTACTACGTAGTAAGGAATTGCCGTATATTATTGATATTTTTTTTCATGTTTATGTGTTAGAAAGTGTGCCTTGATGGTTGGGCTAGCACGTGCATGTCTTTCTTTTATCTGAGATGCCGTATATTAGAATGTTGGGCATTTTACCGCGAGTGCCCCTTTTTCATTTTTTTTCATTTTTTTGCCAAGTCATTTTTTCGTAAGATATTGCCAAATAGTGTCGTAAAACTTTTGCTTTTTTAGTGTTGGAAAGTGTGTCTAGATGATCTGGCTACCCATGCGTGACTTTTTTTTTGTCAGATACGACGTAGTTATTGGTATATTGGGTATTTAAATGTGGTTGCCAATTTCTGTTTTTTTCAATATTTGTAAAACTTTACTACGTAGTAAGGAATTGCCGTATATTATCGATTTTTTTTTTTCATGTTTATGTGTTAGAAAGTGTGCCTTGATGGTTGGGCTAACACGTGCATGTCTTTTTTTTTTTTATCTGAGATGCCGTATATTAGAATGTTGGGCATCTTTCCGCGAGTGCCCCTTTTTATTTGTTTTGCATTTTTTTGCTTAGTCATGTTACTGTAAGGAATTTGCAAGTAGTGTCGCAAAATTTATATTTTTATAGTGTTGGAAAGTGTTTCTAGATGATCTGGCTACCCATGCCTATCTTTTTTTTAGCCAGATATAGCGTATATATAAGTATGTGTTCGATTTTCCTGTGATTTCCATATTTTTTTCCCATTTTTCAAAATTACTACATACTAAGGAACTATCAGAGTAATGATTCATTTAGATGTTTATTTGTCGGAAAATGTGCCTTGATGGTTTGCCTAGCACGTGGCTGAAATTTTTTTTTCTGAAATGCGTATAATAAAATGTTGGCCATTTTTCCGCGAGTGCCCCTTTTTATTTGTTTTTAATTTTTTTTACTTAGTCATGTTACCGTAAGGAATTGGCAAGAAGTGTCGCAAAACTTATATTTTCATAGTGTTGGAAAGTGTTTCTAGATGATCTGGCTATCCATGCATATCTTTTTTTTTTTTTAGCCAGATATGGCGCATATATAGGTATGTGTTCGATTTTCCTGTGATTGCCATATTTTCGTTTTTTCCCATTTCTTTCAACATTACTACGTACTAAGGAACTATCACAGAGTAATGAATGATTCATTTATATGTTTATTTGTCGGAAAATGTACCTTGATGGTTTGCCTAGCACGTGGCTGAAATTTTTTTTTTCTGAAATACCGTGTATTAGAATGGCCTTTTTTCCGGAAGTGCCCCTTTTTATTTGTTTTGCATTTTTTTGCTTAGTCATGTTACCGTAAGGAATTGGCAAGTAGTGTCGCAAAACTTATAATTCTATAGTGTTGGAAAGTGTTTCTAGATGATCTTGCTACCCATGCCTATCTTTTTTTTAGCCAGATATGGCGTATATATAGGTATGTGTTCGATTTTCCTGCGTTTGCCACTTTTTCGTTTTTTCCCATTTCTTTCAAAATTACAACGTATTAAGGAACTATCACAGAGTAATGATTCCTCTAGAGGTTTATTTTTCGGAAAATTTTGTTTACTTCTTTTTTGATTGAATATCATCAAATTTTTTTTAGCTAGAATATTATATTGTTTTACATTTCTTTTTTCGATTTTATTTCCCTTCAAAAAAATTTTTTTTGGGTCAGAATTTTAATTTTATAGTCGTAAAATAATCGACAATTATCCAGCAACCACCATACAATTTTTATGCATATCCAAGAATAATTAGATTAGTAAATAACACCTTGAAGTTGACATACCCTTCCTACATTTCAAGTGGCAGATTAGGGAGTCTGAGTCAGTGTGGTTGGCGGCCATTTTGTGGACATATCCGAAGCGTAAGTTGCCCTATCTATATATATTTTTGTACCCTATAGAATTTGTGATATTTTGGTATATTTTTACCTGCATAAATATCATATTATATATTAAATATATTTATTTTTATACGAAATTTCTAAGTACTCAAAAAATTACCTTTAGATATGGCCCCTGATATAAATGTAATTTACAAAATAATGAAGATTTTTTTACATATTTCTATTTTAGAATAACATATGTTTATTCCCTAAAAAAATTAGCCACTTCCTATTTCATTTGGGTACCCAAAAAAATTCATGAAATTTGGACAAATATTTTTGTCCAAAAAAAGTTACCCTTTTTTTTCATTTCAGATCTTCACCTCCATGGGTGTGAATTCATCCAAAATACATCAAGATGTGTCCTAAACATTCAAGAATCAATTCCTGAAAGGATTTGTGTATATATGTATAAACTTTTTTTTATGAATTTTTATATAAGGTCTTTTTTCTTTTCTACTTAATTTTTTAAAATATTTATAATAAATAGTTTATCTGCAGATGAGCAGTATTTATCTTTACAGTTGTTTTAAGCATTCTTTGAAGTTTTTTTTTGGCAAAAGAAAAAAGGCGGTTACTGCAAAAACTGATTTTTCAGGAATTTTTTTTGGGGTCGGGGTCGCTCGCGTCCGAGTATACCCTTAAAGGGGTGTCCTAGGAGCGTAAATATCCAGGGTTAAAATTTAATAAACGGGCATATCAGATCTACCTTTATAAAATTTATAAAAAGTGGATGATATCCATTAAAGCACAAAGAAAACAGTCAACAGAAAATATTGTTTCATCTGCCATGAAATAGACTTGCCACTTCAATTGAATTAGTAATAATGCTACAGTCTGTATACTGTTTAATGACACTAGCGTAAGAAACGCTTGGCACAAGTGTCCGTATTATGCTATAATTCACCAACATCAACGGAACAGTTCGTAAGGAAACTTTCATGGCCTATCGCTTAGTATGTAGTACACACAGTGACTACACACCCACCCTCTTAATTAATCGTCCCATATTAATTACACTGTTCCTCGCAGATTTAAAACAGAAGGTAAAAGGATTCTACCTGCTGCTACCACAGATTGCTTAAGTTGCTCCACTTGCTTCGCATAGTGCATAAAGAACACCTTAGATGACCACCCGCTGGTGTACGAACAAAGATGTTCAAGGTCCATATAAATAAGGAAATTTTATGGAAGAGGCAACTTTCCTCGGATCATGACTAGCGGGTGTACTAGCAGGACCCGATTTGCGAATAACACAGGTGAGTTCACCCTTAGTTATAGATAACTTTGAGCCCGAGGTTTCTCCTTTGAACAGCTGTCCTTCTATAAAGTCTGAAGTTCTATGAAGATAGATCTTTAGGCACCCCACTGGACATAGAGATACATCTTCCTTCAGAGAGCAGATTCTCTAGGGACCCCACCTGATGGTGGGTAGCATGTTCTTGGTAAGAAACTAGGGAGAGAAAATCATGAGATGTAGGTTTCTGGTTTTCTGCGATGAAGCGAAGACAGTAGACTTCTGTACTCGCTGAGACAGGGATGGATCCGGTAGCGGTACAAATTTTAGGCGTGGTTCCAATGCCAGAGGGAACCACACGCTATTTGGCCACTTGTGGACCACTATTACCGCCTTCCCTTTGAAGGATCTCAGTTTGTCAAGGACCTTCAAAAGGAGGTTGTGCGGAGGGTACAGATAAAATCCAGACCATCTGTTCCAGTCTAGGGACATAGCGTCCACGGCCTGCGCTAGCAGATCCTCGTATGGGGACACATAACGATCTATTTTCTTGTTGTCTTTCGTTGCAAAGAGGTCCGGGACTTGACTCGAGATGAAGGAGAACGATCCTGCGTCTAGAGACCATTCTGACTCTATTGGTGTAAACCTGGATAGAGCGTCCGCTGTCACATTGCGGAACCCTTGAATGTGAACTGCTGACAGGTGCCATTTCTTCCTTTCTGCCAAACGACAAAAGGCCAACATTAATTGGTGGATTTGAGGTGACCTCGACCCTTGTCGATTCAGGCATCTCACTATCACCTCGCTGTCTAGAACCAGTCTTATGTGGGTCGAGTGGCGAGGAGATACCTTCTTTAAAGTCAGAAGTACTGCCATGGCTTCTAGAAAGTTGATGTGAAATGACTTGAAAAGATTGCACCAAGCTCCTTGGACTCTCTTCTGAGGAGAGTGACCTCCCCTGCCTTCCTTTGAAGCGTCTATGTGGATAGTTACTGACGGGGGGAGGAGGTTGAAGAAGTATTGATTTCTTCAGTTTCTTGGCATTGGACCACGGCTTGAAAAGCTTTCGCAGTCGAGTCGGTAGAGGTGTTATTAGATCTCTTTGCGCGTTTGATGCGTATTTCCTCCAGACTCCTGTTGCATCCTTTAGCTATGCTCTTAGCACTGGATATGTTATTGAAGCAAACTGTAGAGACCCCAGCACTCTCTCCTGTTTGCGTCTTGATATCCGTTTGGATTTCAGCATTCTCTTGACAGATCCTGCTATTTCCTTCCTCTTCTTCCCAGGAATGGAAAGTCGATGTGACTCCAAATTCCAATGGATTCCCCACCACTAAAATTTTTGAGCTGGAGAAAGTCGAGACTTTTTTATATTGATCTTGAATCCCAGATGTTCCAGGAACTGGATCACTATCTTAGAAGCTTGCATGCATTCTGTCCTGGATGCTGCCCACACAAGCCAGTCATACAAGTAGGCTACTACTTGGACCGCCTTTAGGCATAATTGACGGACGGCTGCGTTCGCGAACTTCGTGAAAATCCTTGGGGCTATGTTTAGCCCGAAAGGTATGGCTCTGAAGGCGTAAAGTTTTTTATGTAACTTGAAGCCTAGGTAGGAGGAGAGGTGGCGATTAATTGGAACATGCCAATAAGCGTCAGACAAGTCTACAGAGACAGTATATGCCCTCTTGGGCAGTAGGGTCCTTTTGTGTTGAGTGGCGACAAGTCTAGAATGACAAAAAAGCCTCCCTTGGAACTTGATGGACTTAACTTTCCATATCACTCTTTTGTCTAAGAGCTCTTGGACGTATTCTTCCAGAACGGGGGTTGATTGTTAGGAAAATTGAGGAAATTGAGGTGGAGGGCTGCTCCAACTCCAACCGAGTCCATTCTTTATTAGGCTGTGGGCCCGGGGATCGAAGGTCCAGCGATCCCTAAATAGCTGTAGCCTCCCTCCTACTGGAAGCATCTCACTTCTGCTGTTGTGGACCTGAGGCCTTGCCTACTTGACCGCGTCCTCCCCTGGATCCCCTTTCTCTTTAAGGGCGTCTAGAAGAGCCTCTGGCTGTTCCTCTAGCCCTCGAACGAAAGGAAGAAGTCTGCCTTTCGAAGGCTGGGTTAAAAACTGGCGACTGAGTCGCCATTTGTTGAGGTACTAGTTGGTACGTGGTTGGGGTTGTGCCATTATCTGAGGCACTGTGGTCATAGGAAGTTGTTGCTGTTGTTGCTGTCGGTAAGGTATAGCCGGCCGAGAAGATGGCCTTGGCCTTTTTGTCTTCCTCTTGGGTTGGGGACCCTCATCCTGAGAAGACTTCCTCTTAAGATCTAAGCCCCACTTTTAGAGAAGGTTCCTATTCTCTGTGGCGGCCTTGTCTACTACCTCTTTAGCCACATCGTTGGGAAAGAGGTCTTTACCCCAGATACGAGAGGAGATCAGTTTCCTCGGTTCTTGCCTCACCGCAGCCGAGGCGAACACGAACTCTCTACAGGCTCTCCTAGCTTTAATAAAGCTATAGAGATCCTTCGTAACTTTGGCCAGATGAGTTTTTGCCACTACCGTGAACATGTCCTGGATCTTGGGGCCACTTGCCATCGTTTCTAATGTCGTTTGCAACGACATCGATGCCGCAAGTCTTTCCTTCGTCTCTTGCTCCCTGCGCAAGAGAACCTCTGACAGCTTAGGGAGTTCCTCACCAAACTGACGTTCAGCAATATCAACTTCCAGCTTCCCGACTGAGAAGGTAAGGTGTACGTCCTTCCAGTCTCCTTGGTCCAAGGGCAAGGTCAGAGATAATGGCTTGCACTCCTCCAAGGAGGGGCATGGTTTCCCTGCCTCCACCCCTTTTAAGGATGCCTTATATCCCTTTTCCATGAAGGGAAAGGCTCTGGTAGGAGAGGCCATAAAAGAGGGAAGCTTCTTACTCAAGGCTCGCACCTTTGAGTTCGTGAAGCCCCTCTCTTTCATCGAGCTCGATAGTAACGCCTGAGCTTTACTATGATCCAAAACTATGGCCTCCTTTGGCTCAGTCTCCTCCTTTGAGGCTGGCTCTTTCCTAAGGCGGACATAACAGTCCGGGTAGGAATCTTTATTGGGCCAAAATTCCACCTCTTCCAGGGGATTTGCTCCCAACTTTTCAGATATAACGATCTTCCCGATTGTCATATGCATGTGTTCGGCATACCTCCAAGGATTGGTATCCGAGCACAAAGGAAGCTTCACGTTAAGTCGCTTCTGGGGCCCACGTAATGCTGCAAGTCTACGTATCTCCAGTTTCATTGCAGCCTCCTTTTCATCATTCTTCTTCTGAATTTGTTGGATCATCTCAACAATAGAAGAGTCCTTCCCAGGTCATCTGGGATAGCAGACAATGTAGAGGGAACAGGTTCTGGGTCCGGAACCGATGTAACCGACACCTCATCGATTTCTTCCTCTTCTACTTAAGGAGCCTGGCACAGCTCCTCCTCTTGACCTTCTCCTAGAAGGTCCTTCTCTGTAGAATCCGACACCTCAGATATCCTATCGTCCAATTGGATGTCTTGAAGGGCGGCCAAGACCTCAGAATCCACCAGATTCTGGGCAGTTAGTATCTCCACCTGAGGCTGGGGGATGATTGCATCAGCAGATGCTTTAGGGAAAAGGTAGGCCCTCATCTTCTCATTTGGAAGGTAGGGGCATGAGGTGTTTTTCTGAAAACCCCTCACCCAGTATTACAACTTTTCCCTGGCAGCATCCCTTGACTCCGTCGACTTGGGGTTGTCAAAAGCCTCAGTAATCAGATTAGAACATACTGTACAAACCTGAGGGTTCCAATACCGGAGATCACCTCTGGAGGCTGCGCATGCTGCGTGCCTCCTACAATGTTGATGTCCACAGAAGTACTTACTGCAGATATTACAGAACACACTCCCGCACTTCGGATGGTCCTCTTGTAAAGAGAAGAAAAATCCATGAGTATCAAGTGAAGGCTTTTCACTTATATTGAAACATTTAGCTTATATAGAAAAGATAAAAAAGAAAGAAGGAAAGACACATACTTGTATTTCCTGTCCAGTCAATTGCCGTAACCCCCAAAGATATTAAAACTAATGTTAATTCTATACTAGAATACCTTATGTAATTTCCTAAACGGAAATTTAATGTATAGTTTTAATATACGGGATTGAAAGAATACAGAAAGAACTCATTTTCTATATAATGTATGGTCTCAACAAAAGGCTGTACAAGATAACATTAAGTATGATGAAGAACTTTAGTGTTATCACACACTCTGTACAGCAGTTTCTACTAATGAAGTGAGTACTACACTACGAATATAGCAACTACTGTACATCGCATGCTGTTGTGCTGGCCGGAAACTACCCCTTTATAGATCAAAGATATACTATCTTTAACTAATAGGCGGCAGCCCACTGATTTGCGATTGTGTGCCGGCCGGCAATAATTGCCAGCCGATGGCTGAAAACACTAAAACCCGACTGCCGGCCGCTAATCATAGCGGCCAGTGGATTTGGGCTGTGATTCCACTGCCAGCCGGCAAAGGTAATAAAACCATGCCCGCCGACAGTAGCCAAGAACCAGAGAACCTCTACCTGCCCGGGATTGGGGTGCAACCCAATAGTCAGAGAAACAGTATGGATGTAAGGTTATAAGGCGGTATGCCATAAGACCTTCCATCCAGAAAGTGAACTTATGGATGGGGAAAATGTAGCATTTTGGCTTCCAAAAAATCCACAGCCTGCCGGGCTCTACCGGCAGACATGGAAGAGAGACCAAGGGAGGTCTGGGGTTAACTCTGCAAAGAACAAATGCCGGCCTGCAGAGAGCTGAGCCGGTCCTCCATCCTAACTTATGCTAGGTACGGA
Source organism: Palaemon carinicauda (assembly GCF_036898095.1). Lineage (NCBI taxonomy): Eukaryota > Metazoa > Arthropoda > Malacostraca > Decapoda > Palaemonidae > Palaemon > Palaemon carinicauda. Next base: position 115,936,924 of record NC_090736.1, read on the forward strand.
AAAAAGGACTATGGCCAGGAAAATAAAAGAAAGAGAGGTGGGGAAAGGATAAGGGTCCTAAAGACTTTGTTCTAGCAAGAGATACACTCAGCAGTTAGGGAAGCTCATCCTAACCAAGAGTTGTCTATTAGGGAGGAAGACTGGCAATGCTTGCTATCCTCCTCCCAACCAGAACAAAGTTAGGTGAAGTTATTTCGCCGGGCAACCAAGAAACTCATTCTTCAGCCCGAGAAAAAACGACACAGGATAGTCTGCTAGGCCACTAGAGGAAGGAATCATCAGAATCCTTCCAACATGGACTAAGGAAGCAAAGCTTCCTGTGTCTTCCCCTAACCTAGCAAAGGACACTACTTCTCCATGCTAGGAAGAAGCAGACCACAGAATAAAAACTCTGAAGTTCTGCCCAAACCCAAAAACCAGTCACTCTGGTTATCAGGACAGGGCAGAAATATCCTAGAATAGTAATACCTGGATTAATATACAGGAAGAACCACTAGGATTAAGCCAAGGGCTTTCAGAGGGAGAGAGAGATTGAACTTGGCCTCCGGAGGAGAAAAGAACAATCGGGGATGTGCGAAAGTATACTACTGTACCTAGAATACTAGCTAGGTAAGGTGAGAATCGATTACCTAAATCACCGAAACTCTCTCGTATACAATCTTGGAAAAACCATTCAACAATATCTTACATGTATAAAATATTTGCCCATAGCTTCAATAAAATAACACTCGGAAAAACTTATACCATGCATGAAAGTAGTAGTTCCAGACGTCTAGGCTACGAAGCCTCACAAAGGGCAGGATCGGTACCTCGACCCGTGTCGAAATCACCGAGCTAACACAGACCGAAAAATATAAGCATTTCTAGAGTAGCTAAATAGCAAAATTATTAAAGCGTAACAAACCGGGAACGTAGCTCAAGCTAACTAACTGACCCATAAGAGCGAGCGATAGCATCCAGGATGCCTACGGTAGGCAACAGCTCTTGTTTACGTTAATATCACTCTTGATTTAATTCAAAATGTCAAGACCTTACATTTATACATAGTAAAGATAATACTGAACTTTTCAGAGGCAGATGAGGCCGGAGAAGTTATCAAAAAGTTGAATTAAATCCAAAAAAACGAGAGAACACAAGGGAAAACACCGAGTAGTAGAGCTACACTGGAAATGGAATAGGAGAGATGCCTTATGAGCGGCTCTCTTTTCATTCTAGTTTTGGATTCTTGTCACTATATCCCCCTCGAAGCGTTAATACTGTTTGGGGCGAGGATAGCTATGTGACGTGTCAAGAATACGTCCTCTGATATTATCGGATATCCCTGTGAGATTATTTAGGGATATTCGCTCAAGGAGTTAGAATTCTGGATACCTTAAGGTAAAATTTTCTGGGAATATCACTGTAGTCAAATATACCCTAGAAAGCTACCCTTTAGGAACTTCCATCAGGATGACATGGCCTGAGCCCATATATATATTTATATATATATATATATATATATATATATATATATATATATATATATATATATATATATATATATATAATATGTAATAAGTAAGTACATTAAGGATGATTTTCAAGAATCTAACTTTAACCATAGAAATTTATTGTGACATAGGAAACTTCAAAGAGCCCAGAAAATGTAGAATCGAGCACTTGAGATAATACGTAGAATTTAAACCGGAAGTGACCACATCTGAAAGAGCTAAGATACAGAAATTAAGTTATACTTAAATAATAATGGTTATCTTTAGGAAAGTAGCTTTATTAAAGTAATTGAGGTAATTATTGCAACATCCCAGAAAAGAATATAAACATAAATTTCTTCTCTTACAAAGACTCTAATGAGTATTTTGGTCCGGAGTTTGGTGAAGTAACCCCTAACTCTTGGCTGTTGATTTTTACTTGTATTTTTGTATATATAAATTAGCTTTGAATAGAGGATGAATTACCTCTCTGGAAGCTCATATACTACCATCCGTATGAAAACAGTTTAAGGTCATATATCCCTTAAACTCTGATATTTCAAATCTCTCAGATCATATATATAATTGTCATTAACTTTCAACTGTTTATAAAAAACTGATGTTACCTTTTTTTTCTATTTTTCCTAATTTCTGGAACGCAAGGGAGAAGTGAAATATACCTTATGTGATTATGTATTATGTTGAGTAAAAGTATATCTTGATACAATTTATACGCACCAAGATTCGCAAGATGTATATATTTTATGTTTTTGGTATTATATTCATGGTTTATTAAGCCATCAGTACTAGCTCATCTTTTTTGTTTTATAACTCTGTAAACGACAAGAGTCTCGTCAATAATTCCTAAAAACCTTAGCTTATTCGTAAATTTTCCAGGTTAATACATTTCAGACGACTGCCTACCATCATTGACGATCAGGACCTGCCACAAAATATATATATATATATATATATATATATATATATATATATATATATATATATATATATATATATATATATATATATATATATATGTATATATATATATATATATATATATATATATATATATATATATATATATATATATATATATATATATATATATATATATATATATATATATATAACAAGATGCAAGACAAAAATACTTTATCATCTGTGAGGTTCTGTCTAGAAAGCCTTGACTCTGGAGTAACTCCATAATCTAAGTAAGAAAAGGTGGGAAATTCTACATAAGTTTTCGTGAAGTACATTAAGATTGTGCGGAATTTATTAGCCTACATAGCGGAAGAAGCGAGGAGATGGTGTTTATTATTAAGGACTATTTACATTTAACTTTAAAAGGATGTTCAATTTCCGTGAAAGAAAAAACTACGAGATTTCTTGCAAGAAAATATATTTATAAGTGTGTGTGTGTGCGTACTATTAAAAAACGTGTCTTCTAAATGTTTCCGTGAAAGAAATAACTACGAGATTTCTTGCTAGAAAATATATTTAAAGTGTGTGTGAGCGTACTATTAAAAAACGTGTCTTCTAAATGTTTTGAAGTGCGATGTGTGTAAGTCAAAAAGTGTATATGGTTCGCATTATTTTGTCAATATGCTATAACAATAAAGATATCGCCCTGGTTATCATATTTCATTTAAATTTTATACCTTTATTACTTTGCATATAATAATCTAGATTTTTTTTTTTTTATATTTCAAAGTTCCCAATTATTATCAACTTATACCATTTATCGACCCATCTCTTTGAATTACTTTATATCCATAAAGAGAATAAACTACCACATCTTCCATACTCAAGTAAATGGAAAGTTTTACCATTACATGCCGAAGACTTAACGATATATCATGTTTTTTTTTTTTTTTTTCCTTCGAGAGATTCCCGTAGAAGATAACTAATGTGCAATCTTTTTAAATATTTTGAATACATAAGATATTGAGCATATTCTTGGGATTAGGGGAGAGAGAGAGAGAGAGAGAGAGAGAGAGAGAGAGAGAGAGAGAGAGAGAGAGAGAGAGAGAGAGAGAGAGAGAGAGAGAGAGAGAGAGAGAGAGAGAGAGTACAGTAGGGTCTCTAATCTAATTGGCATATTCCCTGATTTGGTAGTAAAGCGTTTTGATCATGTCCAATCCTTCTCCATGTTCCCAAACTGCTCTATGCATGAAACAAACGAATGGAGAGGATAAATAACGTAAGTGGTAACGCATTCCCGTGGTGCACTCCGATGTTCCCTAGAAATTTAATTGATAAGACTCCACTAATATTAACTTTGCACTTGCTATGCTCACGAACAATCATAAATATATACATATTAAAGAGGAAATCTATAATAACGCAGGAATAAATCTTTTGAATTTTCTGGCATCCTGGACTCTCTATAAGATTATTTCGTGCACACCATGAAAGGCTTTTTCTTAGTCAGTAAATGCCATCATAAGACGATTTCTCTGTTCAACACATTGCAGTACTAGAAATCTTAAAATGAAAATTTGATCAGCACAATTCCTACATTTTCTAAATCCTGTTTATTCACCACTCAGCTTATCATTAACCTTTTTCTCTTTTCTCTTTAAAAGGCGAATACTATTTATTTTTAGGAAAACTGACGAAAGTTTGTTGACTCTGTAGTTATTGCAGTCTGTCAGATTTTTTTTTTCTGCCATATTCTCCAACGATCTTAGCTCCCATTCATCAGGTTTTGCCTTTTCACACAACATTTTATAAAATAATCTAAGTATTCAAGAAGTCGTTACATTCTCGGCCAATATAATCTTAGTATTTATTGTATCTTATCCCGGCGTAGAGGATTCAAGCTACTCCTAGTTTCAAGCTACCCCCAGGTAACTTTAAACTTGTGTCAGATTACCGGGAGGTAGTTTGAAACCGGTTTCAGGCTACCCCACATGTTTTCAAGTTACCACCTCATCTAAATAGAAAAAGAATATATATGACAGTGCACATAAGCATCATGCATTTATCGCCGACTTTGCAGTAATAATGAAAAAGTTTATTTTCTTATTTAAGGAAAATAATTGTTTTCCTTTATCATCTCGGAAACAAGCCATTCGTGAGCTTCAGGTGCATGAGCTTCACACGGCAATATGCATGAAGAAATTGACACAAAAGTCCATAACGAGATGTGTACTTTGTTGCTATACTTTTCAAATTTACAAAGATGTTTGAGATGTACTGAAAGACATAAACACACATGCCATATATCTGACATTGTTTCAAAAATAAAGAGAGAAGGAGGCAATTTCATAGTTTTAATTAATGCCATTAATTGAACTTTAATTCTATGGAAACTCAACTTAAACTTCTTATTGTTTTATAACATTATTCAGTCGTTCTATAAAGAAACGAGGAACAAAATTGCCACTTTTTCGATATAGTTTTTCAGGTCAGCGATGGACATTCATTAATCGGCTTTTTAAAGAAAGTATCCCTCGTTAACTCTCCTTGCCTTTCGGGCAGGTAATGGCAGGAACCACCTGCTACGTAAGTAGCTTACTGCTTGCGCTGCACACCCAGATATAGGAGAGAGAGAGGAGAGAGAGAGAGAGAGAGAGAGAGAGAGAGAGAGAGAGAGAGAGAGAGAGAATTAAAAAGGCTGTAACAGAGATGCTTCAACGATCATAGCCAATCAAGGGGGAAACAAAAAGCACCATAAAATTTTTCGTCAGTCAGAATATAAGGTCATCCATCCCCATACAGAGCAACAGTAGGGACACGATACTTACTTATTATTATTATTATCATTATTATTATTATTATTATTATTATTATTGTTGTTGTTGTTGTTGTTGTTGTTGTTAGCGAAGGTGCAACCCAACTGGGAAGAGAAACAAATAAGGTGAAAGAAATGAAGGAAAGATTTAAAGTTAGAATACAAAAACAACAAGAAGGCAGATGGGTATTGTATCATTAAAAAAAAATCTTTAAACCAAACTTATAACAAGAAAATATAGGGAACATGTTGATATCACCCCACCCCAAAAAAAAAAAAAAATAATAGAATAACTGTTGTAAGAGACGATATGACAAAAGAAAACAAAGTAACATCTCGGCTGTGGCCTAGAGAAGATTTTTCCCTTTTTTTTTTCTTTTTTTTTTGGATAGGTGGTTGACTTCCAAAGGAGATTACTACAAATATCTAGTGAGTTAAGAAGGTATACTACGAAGTCGAAAATATGGCTCCGTGTGTTTTTATCTTTAGATACACCCTCACATTCGAAAATTTAACAGAGTATAATCTTCCAAGATTGGCTTTTTCGTGTTCCGAAGCCCCTTATGGGTATTTGGTGTTCACTACGTAGTCATAGATGATGTCGAGGTTGTCCGAATTCCGTTCAGCAGCCATACTGACGACTTTTTGGACAAGTGATGCTGTGACCAGAGATCAAAGGCTTACTACCGCGTAAAAGATAATCAGATAAAAAACGGGGGTTTGATTTGCGGCCCAAGGACGGGAAATGGTGCACTATGATTATACATCATGCAATTTTACTCCAAAAAAAAAAAAAAAAATCAAAGGATGGCTGTCTCGACCATGCTCTTATCACTGTACTAGTATAGTAATTGTAAAATAAGAATTAAGACAATAAACGGATAAATACATGACATCAATAAAATTTATCAGTAGTGGAAGCAATTCACGTATAGACTGTAACCTGCAAATTTTGTGTTGACACTGATTAAAAGCATTTGATTAATATTAATAAATGATGAGATACTACGCAAAAACAAGAGGGGTAGTTCGAAACCAAGGGGATAGCTTGAAACCAGCTTCAAATTACCCCCGGGGGGTAGCTTGAAACTAGTTTCATGTTACCCCCCGGTAGCCTGAAACCTGTTTCAAACTACCAGGATGTAAGATTTGGAGGGGGTAATTTGAAACCGGTACACCGGGACCTCCATCTCTAGTTTTTCAACGATGGCTTCAACTTCTAAAAAATTGAATTTGTTCATATGCAGATCGAGGTCTTCTTCAGCTTTTGGTATATCATTTCAAGTTATTTCCTTCATGCCTCCTATTCATGACCTCAGTAAAGTATTTCATCCAACGTTGCCTTTCTTCATCTTTTGCAGTTCATTACAGATTCATCACTCTTGTGATGGATAATGAAAATAACTAGGAATATTTCTATAGAAGCTAACTTCTATAATCGTTGTTTTAACGCGCTGAGCTGTATTTCTTTTATTAATCCTAACATTCTTTAGTTCTGAATATCATGCTAACAATCTTGATACCGTAGTTCCCAATCATATTGGATCCATTTGATCTTTTCTCTGTATTGATAAGAGCTAACCACCTCCTAAAGTGCATGAATAAAAGAGTCAAACAATCTCCAGTGCAAATTCAAACGAACATGTCGTCTCCGAAGCGGAAACAAGCAATTCCAATAGATGCATTTAGCTGTGGATTGGACAAAGGAAAGCTAATATCGAGGCCAGAATCTATTTCGCCTTTGACTGAACCTCACATAATTCGAAAAAAAAATTTCCTTCTTTAAGAAAGGTCCATCACTCAAATAGGATTGCAATTGCAAAGGATGTGATTTATGGCAGGTGGTTTGGCAACGTGAATAAATCTTTTGCTCTTGCGATTATTTGGGGGGAAATGTATTGTAATTGGGTTTTACGAGAGAGAGAGAGAGAGAGAGAGAGAGAGAGAGAGAGAGAGAGAGAGAGAGAGAGAGAGAGAGAGAGAGAGAGAGAGAGAGAGACTAAGTACAATGATGATATTATAAATAGCATCCCTGGAATTTATCGTTGGGTAAAAATACCAAAACTTTTATATCTTTGCAATCTTATTCAAACTGGAAAGAAGACTTTTTATCAAATGCAAGATATATAGAATCCTAGAATTTTAACAATATTCTCATTTAAGAGGTTTTTTTTTCTTTTCCACAAATAAATATCAATAAAATATTACCAAGGAAAAAGTATTTTAAGCATATAGTAATTGCACCATTCCTCTTTGTAAATTAAATACTAGTATGTACGAAAAAGTGTAAGTATTTGGCAATAACATATTTCAGCTCAACTACTTAATGTTCTCTTGCAGCCTTAGTCTCACCACTCACTGTAAGCATATTATTATTTGGTAGAGGTCTGGAATTATAAAATATTTCTTTGGTAACTTAAATTTTTAAAGTTTTCCTTAGAGTTCATCATAGAATGGTCCTAAAGTTTTCAAAGCATAGTTTTTGACGGTGAACTGTAGAAAGCATAATAAGCCAAGACCTAATTATTTCTTAATCTTTAAAAAAAACAAAGCTAAATTAAATTCAATAAAGAAATGGTAAGTAATCATGGACCAATGAGTGGCATTAAACCTAGGAAGCCATTTGGTTCTGAGTTTCTATTTGGAGAAAATCCCAAAGATGCACAAAGAAGTAAAAGTTTTCAGAGTTTTTGAAGCAAGAAGGAAGAGAGTAAGCTGGAATGGAGGAAGAGTATAACACTAAAACGGAATGCATTTAGGGACCGAAGGGACGTTTTAAAATCCCTATAGTAATGACTGATGCGTATTGCATGAAGTACAGTGATTATAACCATCATTTACGGGGTGTTAAATGGTTTGAATAAATCTGCATCACTGTTCAATTATTTTTCAGAATCTATTCAAAAATCCATTGCGAGGAATTTATTTATTTTCATTTGTTAACTTGCTTCCTTTCTCTTATACAAATATTATCTCTGCTGTGTACGTTAATAGTCCTCCGGCTTCATCGATATCAACGTCACAGTTTTTTTTTTCTTCTTATCTTTTATAAAACTAATGAAAATGAGAAAAATAACATCATCACCGCAATGAATATTCCATCCCTAAGAATGCTAAACGCAGGAAACAACATTGATAAAGGATATAGAATTATTAATATGGGTTGAGGTGGCCGATGTGGTAACGTCCCTGACCGGTGAACACCAGAATGGAGTTCGAGTCCTGTTCAAACTCGTTAGCTTATTTGGTTGCCACAACCTCAACATCCTTGTGAGCTAAAAATATGTTTTTATATTATATTATATATATATATATATATATATATATATATATATATATATATATATATATATATATATATATATATATATATATATATATCTAGCGCATTGTACTATTTGATAGGGCAATGTCACTGTCCCTTGGCTCTGGCATTCATAAGCTGACTTAAAACCTTTAAGCCTTTACCGTACAGGACAAAGCCAAGTAAACGTTTTGAGTTATTCTTTCTTATTAAGGATTCAGATTCCAAAGTTGCTTTTGTGTACTAATTGTCGAACATGAGGAGCATATTGCATCTGCATCGTATTCTAATTGTTCATCTTCATTCGTTTTACTTAACAGAATGTTTTCAGTTATACTTTTTTATTTTAAAATGGGATGATTTTCTATCTTAGGCACTACGACTTGCAACTGTATGCTTTTCAAATAGGCATGTGAAAAATCTAAACTCTTTCATCTATTTTTGCCTTTTATACTTTTCAATGCTAATGCATATCAAAAGGAGAGACGTGAATCATTATTAGGAAAATTAGGAGAGGGCACAAAAAATGAGAAAGGAAATATGCTTGCAGAATTGCTAAAAGAAACAATCTAAAATTCATGAACACCTTTTTTTTATATAAAAAAAAAAAAAAAAAAAAAAAAAAACAGAAAATAGACATGGACAAATTTAATTTTATTTCTCGCCTTTAAATGGTGAGAAATAATATTTCTCAACACGTGAGAAAAGAGAGAGGATACAAAATTTTAATAAATAAATAAAAACTCTGGTAACAATGCAAAATCAAGTGAGTTAGTTTAACAATGAAATACAGGTATTAACAGCTTCATGATCAAATGGAAGATCATATAGAAGAAATAAATAATAATTCATCAGAAGTAATATTTAATTCAGTACAAGGGATAGCTAGAAAAGTTCCTAAACAAAATAAACAAATACTAGCAGAAAACGTAGAAGTTATAACAAAGAAAAAAATGGAAGTAAGGGTAAAATACTGAATATTCGAAATAAAACTAGCATACTTATCCTAAATAATAAGCAACGTGAAAATCAAAGACATTTTTTTCCATAGTCCGGCCAATATGAAGAAAACACTAAAGAAATGAATAATCGCTTCAATGAAAATAAGACTTGACATTAGGCGCCAACTGATATTTGCTTAAAAAAAGAAAAATAGAAATTTAAATAATATCAACAAAAGTTATAGAGTGATAAAACTTGACGAGGATATCTGATGAATAGTATAGAAAAGTGATATAAGGAATAACTTTGGCAATAAAAGTAATGAAACACTTGAGCCGGTACCAAAAATAACAGGCAAAGTAGAGAAAGCATTTAGAGGCATAAGAAGAGGAAAGGTAAAAGAGGAAGGTGGTCTAACAATATATTTGATAATATATGCCGGAGATAATATAACAGTAAAACTGTCTGAACTTTACACAAAATGTCTGCAAGAATGCTCGGCACGTACTTCAGAATAAAAAGAAATCATTTCTTTTTTTCACAAAAATAGGAGAAATAAAAGATATGGAAAATTACCGCCCGATAAACTTATTCTTAGTAATGTGTAAAATATTTTCAAAAATTCTATTAAGCCGAATAGAAAGAAAGCATCTTGACTTTCATCATACCAAGAAAGAGGATGCCCATGGATGTGGGTATTCACAACTGATCATATACATGTAATTAACCAACTAAGCATAAAATCAACATATTATGAAAAATCCTAATCTATGTCAATTAAAGAACATGGACGAGCTTTAGATTTCAATAAAAATTTCAGCAAAAAAAGCCCTTCAGGGAAATAGGATAAATGTTAAAACACTTAAAGATAGACAGTATGTGTGGGGAATTACAGCAACAAACGAGTTCGAAATGGAGACCCCATCTTTCAAATCATTTATGGCATGCCTTGGAGTAGTTTGTACTTCGAGAAAAAGGAAGCAATAACATTAATGGAGAATACCTTAACAACGGAAGATTTGATTCTGACATAGATTAGTAAACATTTGGAGGAATTATAAAAGATGATAGAACATTTGAATATAGAAAGCTGTAATGTAGAGTATAACTACTTTCTCTCTCTCTCTCTCTCTCTCTCTCCTCTCTCTCTCTCTCTCTCTCTCTCCTCTCTCTCTCTCTCTCTCTACACCACCCGATGTAAGGGAGTGACCGAGTAGTGAGAGGTTTCACAATGACGCTTAAAATGACACAAAACAAGTATATATATATATATATATATATATATATATATATATATATATATATATATATATATATATATATATATATATATATATTTATATATATATATATATATATATATATATATATAAATATATATATATATATATATATATATATATATATATATATATATATATATATATATATGTGTGTGGTGTGTGTGTGTGTGCGTATATATATATATATATATATATATATATATATATATATATATATATATATATATACATATATATAGGTATATATATATATATATATATATATATATATATATATATATATATATATATATATATATATATATATATATATATATATATTTATATATATATATATATGTGTGTGTGTGTGTCTGTGTATATATATATATATATATATATATATATATATATATATATATATATATATATATATATATATATATATATATTTATATATATATATCTATATATCTATCTATATATATATATATATATATATATATATATATATATATATATATATATATATATATATATATATATATATGTGTGTGTGTGTGTGTGTGTGTGTGTGTGTATGTATGTGTGTACGTGTATGTGTATAATTACACCATATACACAATAAATCACGTTGATTCAAACATTAATAAATGAAAAGAAGGAAAGTTAGAATCAAAATAACATATCTTTTCATGTAAAAGGTG
>NC_090736.1:115962805-115985305 GCF_036898095.1 Palaemon carinicauda
TATCAAGGATGTTTATCAATGATTCTGTATATATTTTCACATAGTTACATTTTCATATTAATTTGGCAATCAGAGTTATAGAGACTCTTAAACCACAAAAAAAAAAAAAATTATCATGGTCAGTGTACGAAAACGTAAAATATGTAATATTGCACATGTTTCATAAACTTATCATAAGTTTGTGATGAATAAAAAGGAATAACGGAATTTAGCATATAATCCCATATTTCCAAAATCAATCAAGAATCATTGGACTTCTTAAAGGTAAGAGAAGAGAAAGGTGTTGCAATGCTGATAAAACCGTTTTCTGAATCACTATCTTAAAGGAGAACCTGCCTGCTTAGTAAACACTCATGTCCTAATGAAACTTATCAAGGACAAGGCTTACGACAAAATTAACAAACACAACTGATCCTTATTCAGACAAATTCCCCAAACATATGTAGAAAACTATAATGATTATAGAAATTCTCTGCCGACTTACGGGAAGTTGCTCCCTGATTTAAGTGAAGGTTTTCCTGCAGTGACAAGTTCAACACGTTTCTGACAAAGCCTAATTTTGTGAATAGATTTATGAAACAGCCTTTTCATAATTCAAACGTTATATATACGTGAATACTACACTCAAATTGCTAAATACACATCTGAATTATTAAACATTACTGATTTCTCCGGACAGGTAATCTATCGAAAAAAAAAAAAAATATTAGTTTCTAATTAAATGTTTTGGTTGTCAAGCTCTGTGTAATGGAAAGGATATTTGATTCTGGCTTAAAACTCCATCAACTAGCCCTTAGAATTTGACATTTTTTTCTTCTTTTTTATGAAATTTCGTGCTTATCAGAGTGATGTTTTGCATATAACACCTTCACAAAACTAACACCATCACTTCCAAGCTAATACAAAGCAAAGGCCCTCTTGAAATGAAGTGAAAAATAAAGAAAATATTTTAAATGAAGTGAAAAATAAAGAGAAATATTCAGAAAGTTTAAGAATATGAAACCTACAAAAAAGAAGTATATGTATTTCACTTGAGTTTTCTTGTACAGCATACCATCTTAATTACCTTTGTCTTAAAAAGGGGAAACCAAACTTAGCACCAGTACTGGAAACAGTCTCGCTCTTGTCATCCCTAATTTACTCTCGATTTAATTACTGTCACATGTTGATGTCTATTTCCTTTTGGTTACTAGAGTTTTCGGACTCCTAACATTATTCGGTTAAAATATATTACTGTTTAAAACCGGTTTTATTTTCTAATTATAGGAAAAGTATCCTTTATTCATAAAACCCATTTCAGTGGGTTTAGATCACAAGACCTCAAAAAAATTCATTTTTATCTCTTGAATTTTTATCAAAGAAATAATTAGTTTACACAATGAGATAGTGATCAATAAGTTCGCACTGATTGTCATTTTCATTGTGAAATTCGCTAGGTTTGGGGAGGCCTTTCATCACTGAGTGGAGACTTAAGGGTTCTAATAAGAAGCATTATGAAGTAGAATTTTGATAACTTGGGTGTTAAGACAGAATAAAAGGTAATAGAAATGATTAAGAAGTATACTAACTGGTTGAAGCCAGGGTGCAAATAACGATGTATTACAATGATATTAGAAGTGAACTATTTTCGGTTAACTTTTTATCGGATATATTTACGTAAATTTACGTATTGATGGTAGTCAATGTAATATTGTATAACTTTAATGTTACATATACCACAATTGTATCAAAATTATATGTTGAACTCAAACAGATTATTCATATTAATGGTAAAATTCCGTTTACTCATAAGATAGTAGGCCGACCGACCTTTGTTTCTATCATTGTTTTATTATATATATATATATATATATATATATATATATATATATATATATATATATATATATATATATAGATAGATAGATAGATAGATAGATACATACATACATACATACATATATATATATATATATATATATATATATATATATATATATATATATATATATATATATATATATATATATATATATATATATATATATATATATATATATATATATATGTATATATATATATATATATATATATATATATATATATATATATATATATATATATATATATATATATATATATATATTCTTTATTCCACTTACATATTAGATATTATATATTTTCTACTAACTTAATATCGTTAAAAAATTATAAAACTCAGTCATAAAGAACGTGAAGCACCAATATTTTTTTATCTATAATAAAATTCTAGCTATGTATTATTCTCTTTTGCAGCATATATATATATATATATATATATATATATATATATATATATATATATATATATATATATATATATATATATATATATATATATATATATATATATATATATATATCTATATATATATATATATATATATATATATATATATATATATATATATATATATATATATATATATATATATATATATATATATATATATATATATATATATATATATATATATATATATATATATATATAAAATCACTGCAGAACAGAGGCCTCGCACACGTCCTTCCCCATGCATCTGTTTATGGCCTTTCTGTGCAAGTCAAAACTCATAAACTTTCTTAGTTCGTTAATCCAACGTCCTCCCCTTCTTCCCATGCTCCTTATACAATCTCTAGAGATGAATTCTATTATTTGTATTGTTCATCTCTTTTCTGTTATTCTCATTATATAACCTTTCCTAGTCCATTTCTTTTTCTTACATGTTGTCAAAAAATCCTTTAAAATAGTTTTCTCTCGTATCCATGTCGCTTGTTTTCTGTCTCATAGTGTTATTTCCACTACTTTCTTTGTTGTATCTAGCTTTTGTTCCAAGTTTTTGATGCATATGCTAATTTGAGTAGGATTATCTTAAAAATTCTACGTTTTAGGAAAGTATCATTTTAATTTTCATAATGTCATTTTGTTTACCAAATGCTCTCCATCCATGCTTATCCTCCTTTTAATTTCAGTCTCGTGCCGTGGAGAAACACTTGTTGTCTGCCCGTCATAGGTATACTCATTAACCATCTCTAGAGGCTTGTCCATAAATATAATTCTCTCAATATTTTTATTGAACCTTATCTTAATCTTACTCGCATTAATTTTCAGTCTCATATTCCTGCTTTCTCTATTCAAATCATCTATCATCTTTTTAATTCCTCCCATGATTCACCAAACACAACTATGTCTTCTGCAAATATCAAAGTAATGAGATATCCCATTAACCCTGGATAGGTACGGTCCTCGGACACCCCTTTAAAGGTATACTCGGACGCGAACGACCCCGACGCCAAAAAAAATTCTTGAAAAATCAGTTTTTGCAGTAACCTCCTTTTTTCTTTTGCCAAAAAAAACTTCAATGAATGCTTAAAACAACTGTAAAGATAAATACTACTCATCTGCAGAAAAACTATTTATTATAAATATTTTAAAAAATTAAGTAGAAAAAAAGACCTGACATAAAAATTCATAAAAAAAAGTTTATACATATATACACAAATCCTTTTAGGAATTGATTCTTGAATGTTTAGGACACATCTTGATGTATTTTGGATGAAGTCAGACCCATGGAGGTGAAGATCTGAAATGAGAAAAAAAAGGGTAACTTTTTTTGGCCAAAAAAATGTGTCCAAATTTCATGAATTTTTTTGGGTACCCAAATGAAATAGGAAGTGGCTAATTTTTTTTAGGGAATAAACATATGTTATCCTAAAATAGAAATATGTAAAAAAATCTTCATTATTTTGTAAATTACATTTATATCAGGGGCCATATATAAAGGTAATTTTTTGAGTACTTAGAAATTTAGTTAAAAAATACATATATTTAATATATAATATGATATTTATGCAGGTAAAAATATAGCAAAATATCACAAATTCTATAGGGAACAAGAATATATATAGATAGGGCAGCTTACGCTTCGGATATGTCCACAAAATGGCCGCCAACCACACTGACTCAGACTCCCTAATCTGCCACTTGAAATGTAGGAAGGGTATGTCAATTTCAAGGTGTTATTTTCTAATCTAATTATTATTGGATATGCATAAAAATTGTATGGTGGGTTGCTGGATAATTGTCGATTATTTTACGACTACAAAATTAAAATTCTGACACAAAAAAAAATTTTTGATGGGAAATAAAATCGAAAAAAAAAAAAAAATGTAAAACAATATAATATTTTAGCTAAACAAATTTGATGATATTCAATCAAAAAAAAGTAAACAAAATTTTCCGACAAATAAACATCTAGAGGAATCATTACTCTGTGATAGTTCCTTAGTACGTAGTAATTTTAAAAGAATTGGGAAAAAACGAAAAAATGGCAATCACCGGAAAATCGAACACATACCTATATATACGCCATATCTGGCTAAAAAAAAGATAGGCATGGGTAGCCAGCTCATCTAGAAACACTTTCCAACACTATAAAAATATAAGTTTTGCGACACTACTTGCCAATTCCTTACGGTAACATGATTAAGCGAAAAAATGCAAAACAAATAAAAAGGGGCACTCGCAGAAAAATGGCTAACATTCTAATAAACGGCATTTCAGAAAAAAAAAATTCAGCCACGTGCTAGGCAAACCATCAAGGCACATTTTCCGACAAATAAACATCTAAATGAATCATTACTCTGTGATAGTTCCTTAGACGTAGTAATTTTGAAAGAAATGGGAAAAAAACGAAAATATGGCAATCACAGGAAAATCGAACACATACCTATATATACGCCATATCTGGCTTAAAAAAAAAAGATAGGCATGGGTAGCCAGATCATCTAGAAACACTTTCCAACACTAAAAAATTATAAGTTTTGCGACACTACTTGCCAATTCCTTACGGTAACATGACTAAGCAAAAAAATGCAAAACAAATAAAAAGGGGCACTCGTGGAAAAATGGCCATTCTAATATACGGCATTTCAGAAAAAAAAAAAATTTCAGCCACGTGCTAGGCAAACCATCAAGGCACATTTTCCGACAAATAAACATATAAATGAATCATTACTCTGTGATAGTTCCTTAGTACGTAGTAATTTTGAAAGAAATGGGAAAAAACGAAAAAATGGCAATCACAGGAAAATCGAACACATACTTATATATACGCCATATCTGGCTAAAAAAAAAATAGGCATGGGTAGCCAGATCATCTAGAAACACTTTCCAACACTATAAAAATATAAGTTTTGCGACACTACTTGCCAATTCCTTACGGTAACATGACTAAGCAAAAAAATGCAAAACAAATAAAAAGGGGCACTCGCGGAAAAATGCCCAACATTCTAATATACGGCATCTCAGATAAAAAAAAAGACATGCACGTGTTAGCCCAACCATCAAGGCACACTTTCTAACACATAAACATGAAAAAAAAAAATCAATAATATACGGCAATTCCTTACTACGTAGTAAATTTTTACAAATGTTGAAAAAAAAACAGAAATTGGCAACTGCAGTTAAATACCTAATATACCAATAACTACGTCGTATCTGACAAAAACAAAATCACGCATGGGTAGCCAGATCATCTAGACACACTTTCCAACACTAAAAAAGCAAAAGTTTTACGACACTATTTCGCAATATCTTACGGAAAAAATGACTTGGCAAAAAAATGAAAAAAAATGAAAAAGGGGTACTCGCGGTAAAATGCCCGACATTCTAATATACGGCATCTCAGATAAAAAAAAAAGACATGCACGTGTTAGCCCAACCATCAAGGCACACTTTCTAACACATAAACATAAAAAAAAATATGAATAATATACGGCAATTCCTTACTACGTAGTAATTTTTACACATGTTGAAAAAAAAAAAACAGAAATTGGTAACCGCAGTTAAATACCCAATATACCAATAACTACGTCGTATCTGACAAAAACAAAGTCATGCATGGGTAGCCAGATCATCTAGACACACTTTCCAACACTAAACAAGCAAAAGTTTTACGACACTATTTGGCAATATCTTACAGAAAAATGACGTGGCAAAAAAATGAAAAAAAAAATGAAAAAGGGGCACTCGCAGTAAAATGGTCCTCGTGGTGATGAACGACATTTTAACTAAAAAAAAATCATGCACATGGTAGCCAAACAATCCACCAAGACTTTCCACAACTGATAACCTATACAAGTTGCACCATTCTACGACAATTTCATAATACGTAATAACTTTGATAATTATGCAAACTACCTTAGAAGGGTAAACTCGGTCGCGCTCGACCCCGACGCGTCTCAGAAATCGGGGAAGAAGTACAGCTACAGCAATGCTCATCTGGACACTACTAGAGCGTGTAGGGGAGACACCTCCTGCAGGTCGATCACCCACAAATTCAGTCACGGGGGTGAGTCACGTGAGAAAAACCTGTTTTTTTTTGACGCTCGGGGTCGCGAACGACCCACCGTACCTATCCAGGGATCTCTAGAGGCTTGTCCATAAATATAATTCTCTCAATATTTTTATTGAACCTTATCTTAATCTTACTCGCATTAATTTTCAATCTCATATTCCTGCTTTCTCTATTCAAATCATCTATCATCTTTTTAATTCCTCCCATGATTCACCAAACACAACTATGTCATCTGCAAATATCAAAATAATGAGATATCCCATTAATATTAGTTTTTACATTTATTTTTTCTTTTTAAATCTTAAAAACTTCTAAGTATTTTATGAACAATTTATGAGAGATGGGGTCTTCCTGTCCAACTACTCTCTCAATCAGAATTTTTTCATTATCTCTATATAGTTCTAAAATGACTGTACTTCCCGTGTACATATCTTCATTTGTTCTTACATAAGGTTATTATATTCATTGTTCTGGAAGGAATTACATTACTCCTGAAGTTTTGACGAAATAAAAAGCTTTTCCATAATCTTTAGATGCCATACATACTGGTGTGCACTCTTTGTTGATTAAATTCTAGCCGTCTTTCCATTCGGTATAACAGGATCATTGTCAATATTTTTTAAATGGCGGAAAGTAGATTTATTGAGTGGTAGTTTTTCAGGATCTTTTGGGTGTCCCTTTTAGAGAATTATTATAATGATATAATTTTTTTCAAGTTTTAGGCATAGAGCATTCTCACATAAATTTGTTGTAGAGTTCTAATAGCTTTACTACGAAAAAATTTCTTCCTTCTATTATTGAATCAATTGTTAGGCCATCTTCTCCTGCATTGCCTTTTTTTCATGCCTTTTAATATTTTCTTTACTTATCCTACTATTTCGTTTGGGACAGGTTCAGGTTCTTTATTACTTTTTTATTTATTTTTTTTCTTATATCATCATTTTATAACAATGTATAGAAATCACTGCAATTCTTATCACTCAATCGCTATTGTGGATAATATTTCGATTAAATTTTCTTTAAGCAAACGTCTGTTGGCACCCTGTCTTCTTTTAATCAATTTAATGACTCATCCTTTCTTTACTATTTCCACAATTTTGTTCTACTTGTGTTTACGAATATCTTGCGTTTTCTGTGTGCTTATTCATTTTTTTTTTTTTGGGGGGGGGGGGGCGGTGTTGGATAGTTCTGCTAATTGTATTTCCTCTCTCATGAATTTCACCCTCTTTTCCAATCTTTTCTTTATTTTGTTTTAGATCTTTTCTGACAGTTTTCTTTTATCTTGTCTATGAATTTTCCACATATGTAATGTGCTTATTCTAATAATAATTTCAGAAATTACTATTTATTTATTCTTTACCTACTTCCATTTCATCATAAAGCTGGAAGTGCCTATCTTGTATTGCTGAACTAAAGTAAAGATTTTTTCTTAGTACAGTAGTATTTATTTTCTTTCTTAAGATTGATTTTTTTCGTCTCCCTTTCCTTAGATCTAAATGAATGTTGCTTCTCACCATTTTCTGATCGCTTGACTTTAACTTTTTCAGCAATGATACATTTCAAACTATATTAACTTTTCCATTAGGGATAAAATCTATCTAATTCATTGTATCTGCATTTGTGCTTTTTAACGTCCATTTTTAGTTCCTTTTTTATAAACGAGGTTAATGATAGAAGGATATTTTTTTTCCTTTTTTTTATGTGAATTCTAGAAGCACGCCTTTTTTAGCATTCCTTGTGCCTACTCTAAATCTACATATTGTTGAATCTCTTCTCTTCCTTATACCTACTTCAGTATTGCAATGACCCAAAACAAATGAAAAGTGAGTCTTATGTTTTATTTGTAGATATCTCCAGTTCCTCATGAAAAAAAAAATTTGATTGTTCCTTTGTATCGGATACTTTTGTTAAATACGTTTGAATGATCTTCAGAATATACCTATTTTTTCAGATTTATGATTAACCAAGCAAATATATCACTAGTACTACAGAGATCTTCTAAATTACAGTCAACTTTCTTATTACTTAGATAACCCACTCCACTTTCCTTGTTCCTTCCATGTCCTCTGAAGTAAATTAATTGGCCCTCTTTTAATCCTATATAACATTCTCCAGTTCTTCTAATTTCAATGAGTCTTATCATATACTAATTTATTTCTTTGAGCTCTTCTAGTAAGACAGCAAGATCTTCTTCTCTAGACAGATTCCTGACGTTGTATGTAGCAAGGTTCAGTTTCCTAAGGCGGCATTATCTAGTCCAGTGAATCTTTGCACACAACTGCCCCTGGGACTGGGGGCCAAAGACGGGGTTGTGATATACATGCCTGGGTTTTAGCTATTTATTATCACCAAAGTTGGCCTCTGCAGATTAGTGAATTTCCCATTAAGAATAAAATCTATTTAATCTTCTATATCTTCATTTTGGTTTCTCCACGTCCATTTTCTATGTTCCTTTTTATAAAAGGTGTATGTGATTTTTCTTTTTTTTGTGTGTGTTCATTATACCCACTTTAGTATTGCATTGACCTAAAAAAAAGGAAAATAGAGTCTTATGGTTTACTTATAGATGTCAGCAGTTCCTCATTAAAAAAAGGAAACAAAAATTCTTGTTCTTCCTTTGTGTGAGATATTTTTGGTACTTACGTTTGAATAATCTTTAGTTTATACATATTTTTTTTCAGATAGATGAATAATCCAGCAGATCTATCACTAGTACTAAAAAGAATCTTCTTTATTAACTGCAAGATTCTTATTATCAAGATAACTCACTCCTCTTTTCATGTTTTTTTCATGTCCTATGAAATAAATTATGTGAGCCTATTTTAATCCAATAGAAGAATCCCTAGTTCTTCTAATTTTAATGAGTACTGTTATATCAAAATTTATTTCATTATGCTCTTCTATTTACACAGAAAGATCACCTTCTGAAGACAGAATCTGGACGTTGCATGTGGCAAGGTTCAGTTTCCAAATATGGCCTTTTCTAGTCCAGAGAATTTTACACCCAACTGCCACTAGGCCAGAGGGCCAAGGAAGGGATTGTGAAGTATATTCCTGGGTTTTGACTAATTCTGATCACCAAGCTAGCCACTGCAAATTGGTGATGGTTAGAGACTTTCGTCCGATCGCTCAGTGCAATCCAATCTAGTATGGGCGGCTGGGATACGTGTAGTTTTGCTGGTCATTGTGATGCACAAAACCTTTTACGACATTAAAGTATACCCACTCAGGAAGATTTTTATATATATATATATATATATATATATATATATATATATATATATATATATATATATATGTGTGTGTGTGTGTGTGTGTGTGTGTACATGTATTCATACATACATATATATATATATGTATATGTATATATATATATATATATATATATATATATATATATATATATATATATATATATATATATATATATATATATATATATATATATATATATATATAAATATATATATACACATTTATATATATATATATATATATATATATATATATATATATATATATATATATATATATATATATATATATATATATATATATATATATATATATATATATATATACACCCACACACACACACACACACACATATATATATATATATATATATATATATATATATATATATATGCGTGTGTGCATATATATATATATATATATATATATATATATATATATATATATATATATATATATATATATATATATATATATATATATATATATATATATATATATATATGCGTGTGTGTGTGCATATATATATATATATATATATATATATATATATATATATATATATATATATATATATATATATATATATATATATATATATACATAACGTTATTTTGAGCAAAGCGAAAAATCTATTTTTTGGTGAGGTAGCCATGTCTTCCTGATGGAAGTTCCTAAAGGGTAGCTTTCTAGGGTATATTTGACTACAGTGATATTCCCAGAGAATTTTACCTTAAGGTATCCAGAATTCTAACTCATGGAGCGAATATCCCCCAAATAATCTCACAGGGATATCGCATAATTTCAGAGGACGTATTCTTGACACGTCACATAGCTATCTTCGCCCCGAACAGTATTAACACTTCGAGGGGGATAAAGTGACAAGAATCCGAAACAAGAATGAAAAGAGAGCCGCTTATAAGGCATCTCTCCTATTCCATTTCCAGTGTGTATCTGATGAAGGCGGTAGCGCCCTCTTTATTCCTTGTAGCGATATACGAGGTGGTACAGATACTGTATTATAGGGAAGGGTCAATAAGCCCTTTTACAATAAAAGGAAGGGCGGATCCATCAGGACGACATGGCTACCTCACCCATAAATAGATTTTTCGCTTCGGTCAAAATCCGTTTTTTGGGCTCAGGCCATGTCATCCTGATGGAAGTTTACCAGAGCATTACAGTATCTGTGGATTCCCTATCATATCCGTACTCTCAAGAAAGTATTTTCCTGGTCCGTTTAGACCTAAAGACCTATGATGTTACCGTCATACATCATTTCATCTAAGCATGAACTATGTTAGTGCTTCCTGCCCCCTACAGGGATGAGTCATACTAGACTCTAGCAAAGTCTCGAGGAGTACATAATAACTTATGAATGACAAAATGACAAGCTTGTATAGTGGTCTCGCCCTATACATTATAAAACAAAGTTTGTATGAGAGTCGCCAAAGTCAGAATGAATTTGTGACACCTTCCCCAAAGTGACTACTCTTAATAACTATCGGATAAAGGTCATATCCGGATAAGAACAAATTTGCATCTCTGTCACTCTCCCGTTAGGGTACCACCTCAACCCTTCCTACGGAAGGGTTAAGGAGAGTGGACTTTTGCTTGAATCATGGAACAATCTTAAAAGACATACCATGATAAAAATATCCATATTCCAATATTAATGCTCAGTACATATCTAATAAAAATGAGTGTGGGCGAATAAAACACAGAGTTCACTATGAACTAGTTTATCAAAATTCAATAAACGTGCATATCAGATCTACCTTTATAAAATCTATAAAAAGTGGGTGATATCCACTAAAGCACAATGAAAACAGTCAACAGAAAATATTGTTTCATCTGCCATGAAACAGACTTGCCACTTCAATTGAATTAGTAATAATGCTACAGTCTGTATACTGTTTAATTACACTAGCGTAAGAAACGCTTGGCACAAGTGTCCGTATTATGCTATAGTTCACCAACGTTAATGGAACAGTTCGTAAGGACACTTTCGTGGCCTATCGCTCAGTGTGTAATACATACAGTGACTACACACCCACCCTCTTAATTAATCGTCCCAAATTAATTACACTGTTCCTCGCAGATTTAACACAGAAGGTTATAGGATTCTACCTGCTGCTACCACAGATTACTTGAGTTGTACCACTTGCTTCGCATAGTGCATAAAGAACACCTTGGATGACCACCCGCTGGTGTACGAACAAAGATGTTCAAGGTCCATATAGATAAGGAAATTTTATGGAAGAAGCAACTCCTCTCGGATCTTGACCAGCGGGTGTACTGTCAGGACCCGATTTGCAATTAACACGGATGAGTTTGCCCTTAGTTATAGATAACTTTGAGCCTGAGGTTTCTCCCCTGAACAGCTGTCCTCCCATAAAGTCTGAAGTTCTATGAAGATAGAACTTTAGGTACCCCACTGTACATAGAGATACATCTTCCTTCAGAGGGCAGATTCTCTAGGGACCCCACCTGATGGTGGTTAGCATGTTCTTGGTAAGAAACTAGGGAGAGAAAATCATGAGATGTAGGTTTCTGGTTTTTTGCGATGAAGCGAAGACAGTCGACTTCTGTACTCGCTGAGACAGGGATGGATCCGGAAGCGGTACAAATTTTAGGCGTAGTTCCAATGCCAGAGGGAACCACACGCTATTTGGCCTCTTGTGGGCTACTATTGCTGCCTTCCCTTTGAAGGATCTCAGTTTGTCAAGGACGTTCAAAAGGAGGTTGTGCGGAGGGAACAGATAAATACCAGACCATCTGTTCCAGTCTAGGGACATAGCGTTCACGTCCTCCGCTAGCGGATCCTCGTATGAGGGTACATATCGATCTATTTTCTTGTTGTCTTTCGTCGCAAAGAGGTCTATCTGCAGCTCCGGGACTTGACTCGAGATGAAGGAGAACGATCCTGCGTCTAGGGACCATTCTGACTCTATTGGTGTAAACCTGGATAGAGCGTCCGCTGTCACATTGCGGAACCCTTGAATGTTAACTGCTGACAGGTGCCATTTCTTCCTTTCTGCCAAACGAAAAATTGCCAACATCACTTGGTTGATTTGAGGTGACCTCGACCCTTGTCGATTCAGGCATCTCACTATCACCTCGCTGTCTAGAACTAGTCTTATGTGGGTCGAGTGGCGAGGAGATACCTTCTTTAAAGTCAGAAGTACTGCCATGGCTTCTAGAAAGTTGATGTGAAATGACTTGAAAAGATTGGACCAAGCTCCTTGGACTTTCTTCTGATGAGAGTAACCTTCCCAGCCTTCCTTTGAAGCGTCTATATGGATAGTTACTGAAGGGGATGGAGGTTGAAGAAGAATTGATTTCTTCAGTTGCCTGGCATTGGACCACGGCTTGAGAAGCCTTCGCAGTCAAGTCAGTTGAGGTCCTATTAGATCTCTTCGCGCGTTTGATGCATATTTCCTCCAGACTCCTGTTGCATCCTTTAGCTGTGCTCTTAGCACTGGATCTGTTATTGAAGCAAACTGTAGAGAGCCCAGCACTCTCTCCTGTTCGCGTCTTCATATCCGTTTAGATTTCAGCATTCTCTTAACAGATCCTGCTATTTCCTTCCTCTTTTTTCCCAGGAATGGAAAGTCGATGTGACTCCAAATTCCAATGGATTCCCAACCACTGAAATTTTTGAGCTGGAGAAAGTCGAGACTTTTTGATATTGATCTTGAATCCCAGATGTTCCAGGAACTGGATCACTATCTTAAAAGCTTGCATGCATTCTGTCCTGGATGCTGCCCACACCAGCCAATCGTCCAAGTAGGCTACTACTTCGACCCCCTTTAGGCGTAATTGACGGACGGCTGCGTTCGCGAGCTACGTAAAAATCCTTGGGGCTATGTTTAGCCCGAAAGGTATGGCTCTGAAGGCGTAAAGTTTTCTATGTAACTTGAAGCCTAGGTAGGAGGAGAGGTGGCGATTAATTGGAACATCCCAATAAGCATCAGACAAGTCTATAGAGACAGTATATGCCCTCTTGGGCAGTAGGGTCCTTATTTGTTGAAGTGTGAGCATTCTGAACTTATAGTTCATTATGAACTGGTTGAGTGGCGACAAGTCTAGAATGACTGAGTTTTTCTGAGTCCTTCTCTAGAACAAAAAACAGCCTCCCTTGGAACTTGATGGACCTACTTTTCCGTATCACTCTTTTGTCCAAGAGCTCTCGGACGTATTCTTCCAGAACGGGGGTTGAGTGTTGGAAGAATTGAGGAAATTGAGGTGGAGGGCTGCTCCGACTCCAACCTAGTCCATTCCTTATCAGGCTGTGGGCCCAGGGATCGAAAGTCCAACGATCCCTAAATAGCTGTAGCCTCCCTCCTACTGGAAGCATCTCACTTCTGCTGTTGTGGACCTAAGGCCTTGCCTCCTTGACTGCGTCCTCCCCTGGATTCCCTTCCTCTTAAAGGGCGTCTAGAAGAACCTCTGGCTTTTCCTCTAGCCCTCAAACGAAAGGAAGAAGTCTTCTTTTCGAAGGCTGGGTTAAAATTGGCGACTGAGTCGCCACTTGTTGAGGTACCAGCTGATACGTGTTTGGAGGTTGTGCCACTATCTGAAGCACCACGGTCAGAGGAAGTTGTTGCTGTTGTTACTGTCGGTAAGGTATAGCCGGCCGAGAAGACGGCCTAGGCCTTTTTGTCTTCCTCTTGGGTTGGGGACCCTCATCCTGAGGAGATTTCCTCTCAAGATCTAAGCCCCACTTTTAGAGAAGGTTCCTATTCTCTGTGGCGGCCTTGTCTACTACCTCTTTAACCACATCGTTGGGAAAGAGGTCTTTACCCCAGATACGAGAGGAGATCAGTTTCCTCGGTTCGTGCCTCACTGCACCCGAGGCGAACACGAACTCTCTACAGGCTCTCCTAGCTTTAATAAAGCTATAGAGATCCTTCGTAACTTCGGCCAGATAAGTTTTGGCCACTACCCTGAACATGTCCTGGATATTGGGGTCATTTGCCATCGTTTATAATGACGTTTGCAACGACATCAATGTCGCAAGTCTTTCCTTCGTCTCTTGCTACCTGCGCAAGAGAACCTCCGACAGCTTAGGGAGTTCCTCACCGAACTGACGTTCAGCGATATCAGCTTCCAGCTTCCCGACTGAGAAGGTAAGGTGTAAGTCCTTCCAGTCTCCTTGGTCCAAGGGCAAGGTCAAAGATAACGGCTTGCACTCCTCCAAGGAGGGGCATGGTATCCCTGCCTCCACCGCCTTTAAGGCTGCCTTATATCCCTTTTCCATGAAAGGAAAGGCTCTGGTAGGAGAGGCCACAAAAGAGGGAAGCTTCTTACTCAAGGGTGGCACCTTTGAGTTCGTGAAGCCCCTCTCTTTCATTGAGCTTGATAGTAACGCCTGAGCCTCACTATGGTCCAAAACTATGGCCTCCTTGGGCTCAGTCTCCTCCTTTGAGGCTGGCTCCTTCCTAAGGTGGACATAACAGTCCGGGTAGGAATCTTTATTGGGCCAAAATTCCATCTCTTCCAGTGGAATTGCTCCAAACTTTTCAGATATGACAATCTTACCGATTGTCATTGGCATGTGTTTGGCATACCTCCAAGGATTGGTATCCGAGCACAAAGGAAGATCCTTCACGTTGAGTCGCTTCTGAGGCCCACGTGATGCTGCAAGTGTACGTATCTCCAGTTTCATTGCAGCCTCCTTCTCATCATTATACTTCTGAATTTGTTGGATCATCTTAACAATAGAAGAAAGAGTCCTTCCCAGGTCATCTGGGATAGCAGACGATGTAGAGGGAACAGGTTCTGGGTCCGGAACCGATGTAACCGACACGTCATCGATTTCTCCCTCTTCTACTTAAGGAGCCTGGCAGAGCTCTTCCTCTTGACCTTCTCCTAGAAGGTCCTTCTCTGTAGAATCAGACACCTCCGACATCCTATCGTCCAATTGGATGTCTTGAAGGGCGGCCGAGACTTCAGAATTTACCGGATTCTGGGCAATTGGTATCTCCACCTGAGGCTGGGGGATGATTGCATCAGCCGATGCTTTAGGGAAAAGGTAGACCCTCATCTTCTCATTTGGAAGGTAGGGACCTGAGGTGCTTTTCTGAAAACCCCTCACCCAGTATTGCAACTTTTCCCTGGCAGCATCCTTTGACTCCGTTGATTTGGTGTCGTCAAAAGCCTCGGTAATCAGGTTAGAACATACTGTATAAACCTGAGAGTCCCAATACCGATCACCTCTGGAGGCTGCGCATGCTGCGTGCCTCCTACAATGTTAATGTCCACAGAAGTACTTACTGCGGACATTACAGAACACACTCCCGCACTTCGGATGGTCCTCCTGTAAAGAGAAGAAAAACGCATGAGTATCAATTGAAGGCTTTTCACTTATATTGAAACATTTAGCTTATATAGAAAAGCTATAAAAGAAAGAAGGAAAGACACATACTTCTATTTCCTGTCCAGCCAATTGCCGTAATCCCCCAAGATATTAAAACTAAGGTGAATTCTATACTAGAATACCTTATGTAATTTCCTTAACGGAAATTTATTGTGTAGTTTTGATATACGGGACTGAAAAAAAACAGAAAGAACTCACTTTCTATATAATGTACGGTCTCAACAAAAGGCTGTACAAGATAACATTAAGTATGATGAAGAACTTTAGTGTTATCACACACTCTCTACAGCAGTTTCTACTAATGCAGTGTGTACTACACTACGAATATAGCAACTACTGTACATCGCATGCTGTTGTGCCGGCCGGCAACTACCCCTTTATATATCAAAGATATACTATCTTTAACTAATAGGCGGCAGCCCACTGATTCGCAACTGTGTGCCGGCCAGCAATCATTGCCAGCCGACGGCTGAAAACACTAAAACCTGGCTGCCGGCTGCTAATCATAGCGGCCAGTGGATTCGGCCTGTGATTCCACTGCCGGCCAGAAAAGGTAATAAAACCATGCCCGCCGACAGTAGCCAAGAACCAGAGAACCTCTACCTGCCCGGCATGTCGGCTGTCAAGCCGGCAGCCGGGATTGGGGTGCAACACAATAATCAGAGAAACAGTATGGATGTTAGGTTATAAGGCGGCATGCCATACGACCTTCCATCCAGAAAGAGGTAACTTATGGAAGGGGAGAATGTAGCATTCAGGTTTCCAAAGAATCCACAGCCTGCCGGGCTCTACCGGCAGACATGGAAGAGAGACCAAGGGAGGTCTGGGGTTCACTCTGCAAAGAACAAAGGGTCTCTGCCGGCCGGCAGAGAGCTGAGCCGGTCCTCCATCCTAACCTATGCTAGGTACGGGAGAAGGACTATGGCCAGGAAAATAAAAGAAAGAGAGGTGGGGAAGGGATAAGGGTACTAAAGACTTCGTTCTAGCAAGAGACACACTCAGCAGTTAGGGAAGCTCATCCTAACCAGAACAAAGTTAGGTGAAGGGCTTTCAGAGGGAGAGAGGGATTGAACTTGGCCTCTGGAGGAGAAAAGAACAATCGGGGATGTGCGAAAGTATACTACTGTATCTAGAATACTAGCTAGGTAAGGTGAAAATCGATTACCTAAATCACCGAAACTCTCGTATACAATCTTGGAAAAAACATTCAACAATATCTTACATGGATAAAATATTTGCCTATAGCTTCAATAAAAAAAACACTCGGAAAAACTTATACAATGCATGAAAGTACTAGTGCCAGACGTCTAGGCTACGAAGCCTCGCGAAGGTCAGGATCGGTACCTCGACCCGTGTCGAAATCACCGAGCTAACACTGACCGAACAATATAAGCATTTCTAGAGTAGCTAAATAGCAAAATTATTAAAGCGTAACAAACCGGGAACGTCGCTCTAGCTAACTAACTGGCCCATAAGAGCGAACGATAGCATCCAGGATGCCTCCGGTAGGCAACAGCTCTTGTTTACGTTTATATCACTTTTGATTTAATTCAAAATGATAAGAGCTTACATTAATACATAGTAAGGATAATACTCAACTTTCCAGAGGCCGAAGAGGCCGTAGAAGTGATCAAAAAGTTAAATCAAATAAAAAATAACGACAGAACACAAGGGAAAACTCCGATTAGTAGAGCTACACGAAAAGGAATGAAGAGGGTGCTACCGCCTTCATCAGATACACACTGGAAACGGAATAGGAGAGATGCCTTATGAGCGGCTCTCTTTTCATTCGTGTTTCGGATTCTTGTCACTATATCCCCCTCGAAGCGTTAATACTGTTCGGGGTGAAGATAGCTATGTGACGTGTCAAGAATACGTCCTCTGATATTATGCGATATCCCTGTGAGATTAATTAGGGATATTCACTCCAGGAGTTAAAATTCTGGATACCTTAAGGTAAAATTCTCTGGGAATACCACTGTAGTCACATATACCCTAGAAAGCTACCCTTTAGGAACTTCCATCAGGATGACATTGCCTGAGCCGATATATATATATATATATATATATATATATATATATATATATATATATATATATATATATATATATATATATATATATATATATATATATATATATATATATATATATATATATATATATAAAAAATATGTAATAAGTAAGTAAATTAAGGATGATTTTTTAAGAATCTAACTTTGACCATAGAAATTTAATGTGACATAGGAAACCTCGAAGAGCCCAGAAAATGTAGAATTTAGAACGGAAGTCACCACATCTGAAAGAGCTAAGTTATACTTTAATAATAATGGATATCATTAGGAAAGTAGTTTTATTAAAGTAATTGAGGTAATTATTGCAACATCCCAGAAAAGAATATAAACATAAATTTCTTCTCTTACAAAGACTCTAATGAGTATTTTGGTCCGGAGTTTGTTGAAGTAACCACTAACTCTTGGCTGTTAATATGTACTTGTAGTTTGGTATATATAAGTTAGCTTTGAATAGAAGATGAATCCCCTCTCTGGAAGCTCAGATACTACCATCCGTATGAAAACAGTAAAAGGTTATATATCCCTTAAATCTGATATTTCAAATCTCTCAGATCATAATATAATCGTCATTAACTTTCAACTGTTTATAAAAAAACTGATGTTACTTTTTTTTCTATTTTTCCTAATTTACGGAACGCAAGGGAGAAGTGAAATATACTTTATGTGATTATGTAATATGTTGAGTAAAAAGTATATCTTGATACAATTTGTATGCACCAAGATTCGCAAGATGTGTATATTTTATGTTATTGGTAATATATTCATGGTTTATTAAGCCATCAGTACTAGTTCATCTTTTTTGTTATACAATTCTGTAAACGACAAGAGTCTCGTCAATAATTCCTAAAAACTTTAGCTTATTCGTAATTTTTTCAGGTTAATACATTCCAGACGACTGCCTATCATTATTGACGATCAGGACCTGCCACAAAAAAAAAAAAGATGAAAAATAAAATAAAATACTTTATCACCTGTGAGGTTCTGTCTAGAAAGCCTTGACTCTGGAGTAACTCCATAATATAAGTAAGAAAAGGTGGGAAATTCTACATAGGTTTTCGTGAAGTACATTAATATTGTGCGGAATTTATTAGCCTACATAGCGGAAAAAGCGAGGAGATGGTGTTTATTATTAAGGACTATTTACATTTAACTTTAAAAGGATGTTCAATTTCCGTGAAAGAGATAACTACTAGATTTCTTGCTAAAAAAAATATATATTTATAAGTGTGTGTGTGTGTGCGTACTATTAAAAAACGTGTCTTCTAAATTTTTCCGTGAAAGAAATAACTACGAGATTTCTTGCTAGAAAATATATTTATTAGTGTGTGTGAGCGTACTATTAAAAAAACGTGTCTTCTAAATGTTTTGAAGTGCAATTTGTGTAAGTCAGAAAGTGTATATGGTTCGCATTATTCTGTCAATATGCTATAATAATAAAGATATCGCTCTGGTTATCATATTTCATTTACATTTCATAATACCCTTATTACTTTGCATATAATAATCCAGATTTTTGTTTTCATATTCTAAAGCTCCCAATTATTATCAACTTACACCATTTATCGATCCATCTCTTTGAATTACTTATATCCATAAAGAAAATAAACTACCACATCTTCCATATCAAGTAAATGAAAAGTTTTACCATTACATGCCGAAGAATTAACGATATATCATGTCTTTTTTTTCCTTCTATAGATTCCTGTAGAAGACAGCTAATGTGCAATTTTTTAAAATATTTTGAATACATAAGATATTGAGCATGTTCTTGGGATCGGAGAGAGAGAGAGAGAGAGAGAGAGAGAGAGAGAGAGAGAGAGAGAGAGAGAGAGAGAGAGAGAGAGAGAGAGAGAGAGAGTACAGTAGGGTCTCCAATCTAATTTGCATATTCCATGATTTGGTAGTAAAGTGTTTTTAACATGTCCAATCCTTCTCCATGTTCCCAAACTGTTCTATGCATGAAACAAATGAATGGAGAGGATAAATAACGTAAGTGGTAACGCATTCCCGTGGTGTACTCCGATGTTCCCTAGAAATTTAATTGATAAGACTCCACTAATATTAACTTTGCACTTGCTATGCTCACAAACAATCTTAAATATATACACATTAAAGAGGAAATCTCTAATAACACAGGAATAAATCTTTTGAATTTTCTGGCATCCTGGACTCTCTACAAGATTATTAGTCAATAAATGCCATCATAAGACGATTTCTCTGTTCAACACATTGCAGTACTAGAAATATTAAAATGAAAATTTGATCAGTACAATTCCTACATTTTCTAAATCCTGTTTATTCACCACTCAGCTTATCATCAACCTTTTTCTCTTTTCTCTTTAGAAGGCGAATACTATTTATATTTAGGAAAACTGACGAAAGTTTGTTGACTCTGTAGTTATTGCAGTCTGTCAGATTTTTTTTTCTGCCATATTTTCCAACTATCCTAGATCCCATTCATCTGGTTTTGCCTTTTCACACAACATTTTATAAAATAATCTAAGTATTCAGGAAGTCGTTACATTCTCGGCCAATATAATCTTAGTATTTATTGTATCTTATCCCGGCGTAAAGGATTCAAGCTACTCCTAGTTTCAAGCTACCCCCAGGTAACTTTAAACTTGTGTCAGATTACCGGGAGGTAGTTTGAAACCGGTTTCAAGCTACCCCACATGTGTTAAAGTTACCCCCTCATCTAAATAGAAAAAGAATGTAAATGACAGTGCACCTAAGCATCATGCATTTATCGCCTACTTTGCAGTAGTAATGAAAAGGTTTATTTTCTTATTTAAGGGAAAGAATTGTTTTCCTTTATCATCTCGGAAACAAGCCATTCATGAGCTTCAGGTGCATGAGCTTCACACGGCAATATGCATGGAGAAATTGACACAAAAGTCCATAACGAGATGTGTACTTTGTTGCTATACTTTTCAAATTTACGAAGATGTTTGAGATTAACTTAAAGACATAAACACACATGCCATATATCTGACATTGTGTTTCAAAAATAAAGAGAAAAGGAGGCAATTTCATAGTTATAATTAATGGCATTAATTTAACTTTAATTCTATAGAAACTCAACTTAAACTTGTTATTTTTTTTGTAACATTATTCAGTCGTTCCATAAAGAAACGAGACACAAAATTGCCACTTTTTCGATATAGTTTTTCAGGTCAGCGATGGACATTCATTAATCGGCTTTTTAAAGAAAGTATCCCTTATTAACCCTCCTTGCCTTTCGGGCAGGTAATGGCAGGAACCACCTGCGACTTAAGTAGTTTACTGCTTGCACTGCACACCCAGATGTAAGAGAGAGAGAGAGAGAGAGAGAGAGAGAGAGAGAGAGAGAGAGAGAGAGAGAGAGAGAGAGAGAGAGAGAATTAAAAAGGCTGTAACAGAGATCCTTCAACGATCATAGCCAATCAAGGGAGACACGAAAAGCACCATAAACTTTTCGTCAGCCAAAATATAAGGTCATCCATCCCCATACAGAGCAACAGTAGGGATACGATACTTTATTATTATTATTATTATTATTATTATTATTATTATTATTATTATTATTATTATTATTATTATTATTATTATTATTATTATTAGCGAAGGTGCAACCCAACTGGGAAGAGAAACAAATAAGGTGAAAGAAATGAAGGAAAGATATAAAGTTAGAATACAAAAACAACAAGAAGGCAGATGGGTATTGTATCATTAAAAAAATCTTTAAACCAAACTTACAGTATAACAAGAAAAATAGGGAGCATGTTGATATGCGCCCCCCCAAAAAAAAATGAAATAAAAAAAGATAATAGAATAACTATTGTAAGAGACGATATGACAAAAGAAAACAAAGTAACATCTCGGCTGTGGCCTAGAGAAGATTTTTTATTTTTTTTTTTGATAGGTGGTAGATTTCTAAAGGAGATTACTACAAAAATCTAGTGAGGTGAGAAGGTATACTACGAAGTCGAAAATATGGCTCCGTGTGTTTTCATCTTTAGATACACCCTCACCTTCGAAAATTTAACAGAGTATAATCTTTCAAGATTGGCTTTTTCGTTTTCCGAAGCCCCTTATTGGTATTTGGTGTTCACTACGTAGTCATAGATGATATCGAGGTTGTCCGAATTCCTTTCAGCAGCCATACTGACGACTTTTTGGACAAGTGATGCTGTGACCAGAGATCAAAGGCTTACTACCGCGTAAAAGATAATCAGATAAAAAAAGGGGGTTTGATTTGCGGCCCAAGGACGGGAAATGGTCATTGTAACCATAGTCCTCTTTGTGGTCATCCTGATGAATTAAGGAACGCTAGACTTATGTGCACTATGATTATACATCATGCAAATTTACTCAAAAAAAAAAAAAAAAAATAAAAAAAATAAAAAAATCAAAGGATGGCCGTCTCGAGCGTGCT
>NC_090736.1:116007805-116010305 GCF_036898095.1 Palaemon carinicauda
GCTATATAAAGGCTAAAACAGGTGTAATCAAAGACCTATGTACCGGAAGGAGAGGAGATGATGGTCTTAGGGATGTCTTCCCGGTTATTGGTCACCTGATTGTACCCCTTCAGGAAGTCGAGCCTCTTCAGGTGCCTATACTTCCCACACGGACGCAGAGAGTCATAATTTTTTAGGATAATGTGTAAGGGTAACGAACAAGGGCTTGCGGCCTTTTGCCAAAAACCCATCTGTTCCATTTTAGCGAACGTTTGTTTAGCAGTAGCCAAAGAATTCAGTGCAAGACGAATGAATCCGGCAAACACTGATGGACGCATTGTCTTGATAAGGTGATAAATAATGTTTCGCAGGAACCGTGAGAGTTTCACGGAGTTCTGGAAGGAAAACTTCCAGGTACGATGTGAGTAGTTGGGCGAAGGCATCCATGTGTTCTATATGAATAGAGCAGGGCCGGGGGGTGTGAGTTGAAGAAGAGTCGAGTATGAATCCGGGTTGACTAACCGTCAGTGATATACATCAACCAAAACTTGCAAGCCAGTTGATTAGTGATAGGGATGTCACCACCTCAAGCTATGGCCTACTTACACCATTTTTTCCCCCTCCGGCCACTGACACCCATTCCCACATTTCTTCGCAAAAACCCTAAATTTGGAGTTGTTTTAGCGTTACTGTGGTTGATGGGACTAAGGAATCGACTGGAGAGGTTGATTGGGGGTGAGGCAAAGTGTTGTTTATGTGGGTGGTGGGTGACTTTGTTACCGCTCCGGCACGTCACACGGTGTCCGTCTGTGCCCTACCACGTTCATGTCAACTTCAGTCGATGTTGAATAGCTGTCCACTTCGTTAGTAGAGGAGGCGATGATGGAGGTCCAGAAGGAGGTGAATTGGCTGACCATAAGGGACTAAACTTTGGTCATCATGTTCTTCATGAGCTAAATATTGACATCGGGGATGACAGTACGTACAGGCTCCATTAGGCGCCGTACGCAGAAGGCATGAAGTAGATTCTATTCAGAAGGAGAGCCGTCAGTGACAGGCTACAGGTGAGCAATACTGGTAATTTACCAAAGGGCAAGCGAAGTCTTTTGATCCACCAACGGTTGTTGAGAGAGCTGCAAATATTTCTCTCTGCGGGTGGCCGGTGACGGTGAGTACTGTTTCAGGAGGTATGACTTGAGGTCTTCGTACATTTTGGGGATGTCCCCTTGCTCGCACAGCCAATCGGAGATTTTCGGGAAAGGGTCCCAGATATTGCCGCGAGAACGTAATCCACTTTGATGGCTGACCGAGTCAAGCCCTTGATGCGAAACTGCATTTCATCACGATGGAACCAGGCAAACGCTTCTCTGCTTGTGAAGCGCGATAGTTTATCAAGTAAATGAAATATATATTGTTTTATATCTTCCAAAACTATCCCGGCCACCTCTATAAGAGTCAGATGTATTTCATTTAGCTGGTGTTTCCCCTGGCTTAAAAATTCAACCAATAAACATATCTTAATTACAGTCTTTATTCTAATGTCAGAATCAAGTGGATCCTAATTATTTCAATTTTCAATAACATACGAGACGTAAAATGCAATTCTCCCTGTGGAAACGAAGTAAATAAGCCACCCAGTATATGAAAACTTTCACGATTTATTTCTCCCTCGAGTCCACAAAAAGTTTGACCTTTAAGGTGGATCCTTCAAAACCTCTAAAGTTTCTTTTTTCTCTTAATTTCCGACTTTTCTGAAAAAAAAATCGCTATCCATGAAAAAAATAATTCTAAAATTTATGAGATAACTAAAATTTTTATTATGCTTCGGTTTATGAAAGTTTTATTGTTACCCATTTATCTATCTGTCTATCTATCTTTATATCTATCTATCTATCTATCTATCTATCTATATATCTATCTATCTATCCATATATCTATCTACCTATTCATCTTGAGAATTCTAGGGAATTATTTAGATTCAAATACTTGGGATATTTTCTTGATTTACCAAATACTGCCTACATTTAAGGGTTTATACTTTTCTAGATCACCCCTCAGCCCCACCTCTCTCTCTCTCTCTCTCTCTCTCTCTCTCTCTCTCTCTCTCTCTCTCTCTCTCTCTCTCTCTCTCTCGCGCGCGCGCGCGAACGCGCGCACATATACAAGTTTTAATACCTCGCAAAAACAATGAATTATCTCAAACTTCTCTCTAGACCTTAATTCACAATGAAAACTGAATCAATAATGATGTCCCTGATCTAACTATTACTTTTGAAGGATAGTGAATAAGCCATATTGTATTCAATGCAAATGATGGAAGTAATAATGATTAGTTAAATTATACAGAAACTGTTTTTCGTTTATTGTTCACCAGAATTCAGGCAACGGTCTCCGACCTAGTCCCTAATAGATGATTAATAATTACTTTTCCATGATGATTAATATATGTATTTTAACTTATCCCTCACTGCTTCTTACGCACTGTACTTAAAAAGCATGAAACTAAAGAAAAATATATATA
>NC_090736.1:116015305-116032805 GCF_036898095.1 Palaemon carinicauda
GCCATTGGTGTGGTCAAAACTATCTGCTTACATTTGAAGGATAGAAATGTCCTTTCACCGAACAAACATACAATTTACAATCGTTTGCAGGTTTCTAACTAATATGCTAAGAAAATAAATGCTGGAGTTGATTCTGGTATAGGCCAAGAAAATAAGTGCAGAAAATATATATAAAAAAATAGTATTTATATTTGCATGAACTCCATCAACTAAAAGGCAAAGAGACATATCATGACAGAAGTGATAATAAATGGTAAACCAACTTTAATGCAAGTTGACATAGCAGCTGACGTATCAATTAAAACTTAGAAAATAAAAGAGTCTATTCCGCTGACGTATCAATTAAAACTTAGAAAATAAAAGAGTCTATTCCTATATAGTTCATTTGGGGCACAAATAGATTTTTAAAGATTATAGGGACTTTGTCATTTGAGTAAAAGGTGCCTCATAAGTAGAAGTACAATATAATTGACATAAGTTAGACAGAGTGCCATTAAAAATAGTTGTAGGTAAGGGACAGACTGTATTAGGTTTAGAGTGGGTATTTTGTCATAATCTAATTGGCAACGTATTTTAAAGGTTGCAAACACACAAGAAGATCACATAAATTGAATATGTGTGGATAATATTTTATCAAGTTCAAGGAAGTTTTTGAAGACAAAGTATCTACGGTGAAAAAAAATTCTAAAGGCATTTTTTTTTTGTTTAACTTAAAGCAAGTTATATTCCTAGATATTTTTGTCCAAGCCTTGTATCATATACATTGAAAAGTTCCGTAAAAAAAAAAAAAAATCAAGCGATTACAAAGTGATGGTTCGTGGAATAATGTTAGATATTCAGGTTGTGCTACACCATTATTTCCTAGTGTGAAGAAATATGGTTAGGTTATATTATGTGGAGATTACAAGTTATTATGAAATATACAGCTTCGGGTAGATAAACACCCAATGCCAAATCCTATACATATGTCTAAAAATATGTCACGTTGTACTGTATATTTAATTTGGAACTTAGACGGGCATCGATGGAAAATAAGAAAAGTTATGGATTGTAAATAGACAATAAGACTTACGTAGTTCATCCTCCCCCCCCCCCTTCCAGCAAAAAAAAAAAAAAAAAAAGAAAAAAAAAAGCTTTCATTGAATAGCTAGTAATCCATCTACTTGGCAACAAATTATGGATATTTTTTTTCCTGGTATGTTAAGAGTATTCATTATTATCTATCTACCTACCTACCACGACACTTCCACCATATGTGATTTTCCTCATTGTTCCTCCCTGCCTGACAAAGGATTCGGCAGAGTTTGGTTGATACTACTAGGGTGACAAAGCTCATCCCTCATCTTACGCCCAACACAAAGGAAGCTTCATATGATGACTTCCTTATTACCACTACCTCAAAGATGTCACCATAAATAGTTGGAGCATTCTAAAAATTTTAATGTTTTCCTTCTTAACTTAGAATGTTTCAGGGAGTAATTTTTGGGGTATTTATTTCCACTGCACATGTTTACTTCTATCCGTTGTAACAACGAAAATGGTAAACAACAAATGGACATTAAGGATTAATTTCTCCTCCTAAGACGCTCTTTGGCCTCTCTCACATCTAGCCTCCTGTCACCTAGGATTTTCTTCACTCCATGATTCCACCCAAACCTATTGGTACCTATTGTGCTTCTTCTATCCACTCATAAATTTATTCTGCAGACACCCATTTTCTACCCTTTTTTCATGGCCTAACCTCTTCAACACATTCATAGCCAATTTAACTTCTAATTAATTCCTCTAAACTGTCCTCACTCTTACTATTTTTTTTTCCTAATCCTATCCACCTGAGGTACACCAACTACAGTAAACTTCTGAAAGACTACATCTTGAAAACATTCAATTTCAGTCTTTTTGCGCTATCATATCCCACAACTGCGATCCATCAATCACAAGGTGTACAATCACTTTTTTACATACAGAGCTCTCTTTACATTCTTCCCAAGCCCCTTTCACCACCACTATAACTTCAAATCATTCATTCATTCCCAGAAAACTATTTAATTATATTTCATTATTTGTGATAGCAATAGAACTAAAGTGCTTAAACTGATCTACTTCTTCAAATAATACTAGATTGAATCTAGCACAAATATTGAGCAGTTAATGACTTACTCTTACCTGTATTAACTTGCAACTTCCTTCTCTCACATACCCCTCCAAGCTCTGTCATTAATCGACACAGATTATCTGGGTCAGCAACAAATCTAGTATCATCCTCAAATAGCAACTGGTTCACCTCACACTAATGATCAATCTCATCTATCAGTTTTGATCCTCGGCAGAGCATTTAAGCATTCACACACTTTTGTATATAGCAATAACTAATACGTATATATTTAACGGCTTACAACGATAATAAAAGACAATTGTTAAATAAATTGGCCTTTTGAATTGTGAAACACCTAAAAAAGACAAAAGAACATTAAAAAAT
This sequence comes from Palaemon carinicauda, assembly GCF_036898095.1. NCBI lineage: Eukaryota > Metazoa > Arthropoda > Malacostraca > Decapoda > Palaemonidae > Palaemon > Palaemon carinicauda. The sequence goes on from NC_090736.1 coordinate 116,017,785, forward strand.
AAAAATATTTTCTTATATCAATGTTATATGGGAGCACAATCAATTAAAAAAAAAATAATAACCATAATTATCCATCAAGCTATATTCATCAAAACACAATAAATCATATAAATAATTTCATGATTTACTCTTAAATTATTACAGTATTATCAAATTATACAGAAATGTTTATAAAAAAGCGCAAAACTAGTCAGAAGAATAATAAAAAAAAAAATCAACTGAAAATCTGAAAAAAAAGTTTAATTAACTTCAATGATAATTTTTCAGCACAATTTTAACATATATAAATGAGATTATATTATAAATAGATTTCCACCTAGAGATATACAAACCAGCTGAACTGATATATAGTTTTTTAGCCAGAGAATTTTTAAACTTTGAATTTATCATATCAATGCAATCTTTCTTAATCAATGATCGCTTTGGTATTAAGCTTTTATGATTTTAGCACTATCCAAAAATTCTGCTTTTCATGTTGAAGGTGATAACCGAGTGATGGAGCTGCCTATAATTATCTTAGATTATGTAAGCCGGTTCTTTGACGGTGTATGTGTATGGGTTTACTAACATAAAATTTTAAAAAAAGTAATGAAGAACTAAGGTTAAACAATCGAACCAGAGTTTATTACGTAAAAGTGAAACAATTGGAGTTTTTATATGAAAAATTCTGTAAAATTCGATATACATAAGGAGTCTGTGCCATTTATTGCAATATAATTACATCATAAGGAGCTAAATTGTTTTGTTTAAAAATTATAATTATGGTAATTATGATCATGGTAACGACTACCGTAGAGTCTTTTTTTATTAAAATTGTTTATTATATATATATATATATATATATATATATATATATATATATATATATATATATATATATATATATATATATATATATATATATATATATATATATATTATTACTATCCAAGCTACAACCCTAGTTGGAAAAGCAAGATGCTATAAGCCCAGGGGCTCCAACAGGAAAAAATAGCCCAGTGATGAAAGGAAATAAGGAAATAAATAAATGAAGAGAACAAATTAACAATAAATCATTCCCTCTTTTTAAGCCTTGGGGTTATCCCTAAGTGGTTTTTTCCGAATTAATTTTCGATAAAACTATACTGGGGTGTTACTCTACCTTCCTGTTTCAGTAAGTCTGGTTCAAAGAGGGACAAAACAACAGAGTTTTTTAAGTCTGAGTCTGTGTTTGTCTGGCTTGGGGTAGAGTCTCCCTCGCTGGCCTGACACAGACAAAGGTGGCTTAGCCTCCTTAGGTCACTACCGAAGGTTTCTGTGGATATGATTCCTTCTTTTGTGATCTACCAGACTAGTCCTTGTTGCTGTTCTCGGGGGAGGATAAGTTTCTTTCCCTGGGAGTAGCAACACCTTCCTTGCTTTGGTGCTCTGGGAGCTGGCAAGTATTGCTGGCCTCCCCCCTTGGATCTCCCATAGGCTGAGATAAGTTTCTTGGCTGCGGGGGATCCGTCACTAAAGCAAGGTTGGTAGGACCATCTTTTGTCCCTTTCCCCCTCTATCTCCGTAATGGCCTAGCCATTACAGTACTGTACGTCGTTCTACATGTGGACCTAGAATAGGTTAGGATGTGGAATTGACTCAGCCCCTTGCCGGCCGGCAGAGCTGCCGCGCAGCTCTGCCGGCCGGCAAGGGTCTTATATTTTGAGTGCTGCCCGGACCTCCCTTGGTCCCTCATCCATGCCTGCCTGTAGAGCCAGACGGCATTGGTCAGGAAGCCTGAATTAGATTCTCCCCTTCCTTATATGCACTCTTTCGGATTGCCGGGCTTGGAGGTAGTATACACTCTTATCCCGGCATCCATCCTATTTTTCTCCTAGTGCTGTACCCGACCAGGCTGCCGGCCTAAGAGGCCGGCAGCCGGGTGGGTGTAGTCCTCTGGTTCTTTTGCTGCCGGCTGGCATCGGTCCTGTACCTTTGCCGGCCGGCTAATGTCAGCCCTTGTCTGCCGGTCACCAAGAGTGTGGCCGGCAGCTGGGTACTACCTTGTGTAGTTGCTGGCCGGCAGTCATTGCCGGCCGGCAACAGCCAATGCCGGCCGGCACATGCATTTGAACCAGCGTTCTGCCGCCTTATAGCTGTTAAGTAGTATACTTTAAAGCTAGTAATGGTGTGTGCCGGCCGGCAAGTGCCGGCCGGCACGTAACCCCCTATACTGTACCAGTATTCTTCAGTATAACACATACTGTAAGAAGAAAACTATAGTATGGGTTTTGGTACAGCACTCTGTATTCTAACACTTTTGTGTTTTCTTGCACAAGTCCTTTGCTGTTGCCCTACAGATAGGAAAGTGAGTTCTTTCCTGTCTATTATCCAGAATTTTAAAATCATTGCTTAGGTGTGAGCTCCACCTGTTTCTTCCGGAAACTTTGCATTGGTTACTCTAGAAGAGATTAACCATTTGATTTTATTATCTGGAAGGCTGCAACAATGGATTGTGAGGGAAACACAAGTGTCTTTCCTTTCTGAATTGTTATGCTATACTATGCATATCCAGTGATATATAGTTCACTTGATACTCATGGAAATTTCTTCTCTTTACAGGAGGACCTTCCGAAGTGCGGAAATGTTTTCTGCAACGTCCGCAGCAAGAATCTCTGCGGACATGAGTTTTGTAGGAGACACGCAGCATGCGTTTTCTCCAAGGATGATCTCCAGTATTGGGACCCTCAGGTATGTACTGTGTGCACTAACCTGATTACTGAGGCCTTTGATTCCCCTAGGACGGCGGAATCAAGGGATATAGCAAGGGAGAAGCTTCGTACCTGGGTAAGGGGCTTCCGAAAGAACACCTCTGGCCCTTATCGTCCAAGTGAGAAGATGAGGGCGTATCTTTTCCCTAAGGCATCAGCTGATGCTGTGATTCCCCAGCCTCAAGAGGAGATCCCCCAAAGTCACATCCAGGTGGATGCTGAAGTCGCGGTCGCGATGCAAGACATCCAGATAGATGACAGGATGTCTGACTTGGATGAGCGTTTGGAAGAAGACCTCTTGGCAGAAGGCCAGGATGAAGTTCAAGCCCCGGACGTCGTAGAGGAAGAGGTCGACGAGGTGTCGGCTACTCCGGTTCAGATTCCGGAGCCTATTCCCTCAACATCAGCCGGTCTCCCAGTAGAGCTGGGACAGGCCCTCTCTTCTATTGTTGGAATGATCCGACAAATGCAGAAGGAGAATCAGGAGAAGGAGGCTGCAATGGAACTGTGGATGCAGAGCCTTACAGAATCACATGGAGCCCAGAAAAGGCTCAATGTGAAAGACCTTCCCTTGTGCTCAGATGCTAAACCATGTGTCCGGCTGAGGAAGGAACCAGCCTCAAAGGAGGAGCCAGAGCCGAAGGAGGTCATAGTGATGGACCATACTAAGGCTCAAGCTCTGCTTTCATCCTCGTTGAAAGAGAGGGGCTTCTCTAACTCAAAAGTAGCTGCATTGAGCAAGAAGCTCCCTTCCTTTGTGTCCTCTCCTGCTAGAGCCTTCCCCTTTTTACAGAAAGGGTTTGCGGCTGTACTAAAAGCAGTCGAGGCCGACAAGCCTTGCCCCTCCCTGGAGGAGTGTAAACCCTTATCGCTGGCCCTACCTATGGACCACAAAGACTGGAAGGACGTCCATCTTACGTTCTCAGTTGGGAAGTTGGATGTCAGTTCTTTGAGGACCTCCCTAAGCTGTCTGACTTTCTCTTGCAGAGAGAGTTCGAGACAAAAGAAAGAATGGCTGCCTCAATGTCTCTTCAGACTACTCTTGAGACGATGGCAAGTGACCCCAAGGTCCATGAAATGTTCATGGTGGTGACCAAGACTCATCTGGCCACAGTGACGAAGGACCTTTATGGCTTCGTCAAGGCGAGGAGAGCTTGTAGGGAGTTCGTGTTCACCTCGGCTACGGTGAGGCACGAGCCAAGGAAACTAATCTCCTCCAACATTTGGGGCAAAGACCTTTTCCCTACCGATTTGGTCAAAGAAGTAGTTGATAAGGCCGCCTTGGAGAATAAAAACCTTCTCCAGAAGTGGGGCCTGGCTATCAAAAGAAAGTCTTCCCCGGATGAGGGTCCTCAACCAAAGAGGAAGACTATGAGGACTAGGCTACCGTCTCGGCCAGCCAAGCCTTTTAGACAGCAACAGCAACTGCAATTGCCATTGCCTCCAGTGCCCTAGATTGTGGCACAAACCCCGACCACTTTTCAGTGGGTACCTCAGGCCGTGTCGACACAGTCCACGGCATTCACCCCATCGTTCGAAGGGCAGTCTACTTCCTTTCAAGCAAAGCCAAGAGGGGCAGCCAGAGGCTCGTCTGGGCGCCCCTCAAGGGGAAGGGGATTCAGGGGTGGTCGTGGTCAGGGAGGCAAGACCTCGGGACGGCAGTCCAAGTGGGATGATACCGGTAGGAGGGAGACTTCTGAAATTTCGGGATCGGTGGACCTTCGATTCCTGGGGCCACAGCCTACTCAAGAATGGACTGGGCTGGAGCTGGGACAGCACTCCACCCCCGGGCCTTCGGATTTTCCAACACTCCACCCCCGTTCTGGAGGAGTACGTTCAAGAACTGTTGGAGAAAAATGTGATCCGAAAGGTGAAGTCCATCAGATTCCAAGGGAGGCTGTTTTGTGTTCCCAAGAAAGACTCGGAAAAGCTCAGAGTCATTCTGTACTTGTCGCCACTCAACAAGTTCATATTGTATTGCAAATTCAAGATGCTAACACTGTAACATATAAGGACCTTACTGCTCAAGAGGGCATATTCTGTCTCTATAGACTTTTCAGACGCCTATTGGCACATTCCAATCAACCGTCGACTCTCCCCCTACCTAGGGTCCAGGCTACAACGAAGACTATACGCTTTCAGAGCCACGCCATTCGGGCTAAATATTGCCCCAAGGATTTTTACGAAGCTTGCGAGCGTAGCTCTCAAGCAATTACGCCTAAAGGGAATTCAGGTAGTAGCCTACCTGGACAACTGGTTGGTGTGGGCAGCATCCGAGACAGAATGCTGGCAAGCTTCCAGTTAAGTGATCTAGTTCCTAGAGTACCTAGGTTTCAAGATCAACAGAAAAAAGTCTCGACTTTCTCCATCTCAAAAGTTCCAGTGGCTGGGAATCCACTTGGACCTTTTGTCACACCGTTTCTCCATCCCGGCGAAGAAAAGGAAGGAGATAGCAGGTTCTGTCAAGAGACTTCTAGATTCCGAAAGGATATCAAGACGCGAACAGGAGAGGGTACTGAGCTCTCTCCAATTTGCTTCGGTGACAGACCCAGTGCTAAGAGCACAGCTAAAGGATGCAACCGGAGTTTGGAGAAGTTATGCATCAAACGTGCGAAGAGATCTGAGAAGACCAGTTCCGCTTCGGCTACGTACTCTTCTCAGGCCTTGGTCCCAAGCCAGACTTCTAAAGAAGTCGGTTCTTCTTCAGCCACCTCCCCCATCGGTGACAATTCACTCAGACGCCTCGGGGGAGGGATGGGGAGGTCACTCTCATCGGAAAAAAGTTCAGGGGACTTGGTCCAAGCTATTCAAGACCTTTCACATAAACTTTCTAGAAGCTATGGCAGTGCTCCTTACCTTAAAGAAAGTTTCCCCGCGTCACTCGATCCACATAAGGTTGGTTATGGACAGCGAGGTAGTTGTGAGATGCTTGAAGCAACAAGGATCGAGGTCACCACCTCTCAACCTGGTGATGTTGGCCATCTTCCGATTGGCGGAAAAGAAGAAGTGGTACCTGTCGTCAGTTCACCTTCAAGGAGTCCGCAATATGACAGCGGACGCTCTATCCAGGTTCACACCGATAGAGTTGGAATGGTCCTTAGACGCAGGATCATTCTCCTTCATTCTGAATCAAGTCCCAGAACTGCAGATAGACCTCTTTACGACGAAAGACAAGAAGTTGCCCCTGTACGTGTCCCCGTACGAGGACCCCTTAGCGGAATCAGTGGACGTGATGTCCCTCAACTGGAACAGAGGGCCCAGGATTTATCTGTTCCCTCATCATAATCCTTCAAGGGGGTAGCGGCAATAGTAGCCCACAAGTGGCCGAACAGCATGTGGTTCCCCCTGGCATTGGAACTACAGCTAAAGTTTGTACCGCTACCAGATCCAGTTCTGACCCAGCGAGTCCAGAAGTCAACTGTCTGCGCTTCATTACAGAAAACCCGGACCTTGCAGCTCATGATTTTCTCTCCCTAGCGGTGAGAAAGCGTTTCGGGATTTCGAAAGCCAGCATAGACTTCCTAGAGGAATATAAGTGCAAATCTAATAGAAGGCAATATGAGTCATCTTGGAGAAAAGGGGTGGCCTTTGTCAAGGCGAAGAATCCGCAGGAGATCTCGACAGACTTCTGCTTATCTTTCTTCATCCACCTCCATGGTCAAGGATTGGCAGCTAACACGATTTCAGCGTGTAAGTCTGTTTTGACAAGACCCATTCTATATGCCTTCCAGGTCGACCTAGGTAACGACTTCTTTAATAAAGTTCCGAAAGCCTGCTCTAGGCTCAGACCTTCAGCACCTCCAAAGGCCATTTCTTGGTCTTTAGACATAGTTCTTCATTTCGCTTCTCTGTTGAGCAATGAAGAGTGTGCGTTAAAGGATTTGACACAAAAAGTTATTTTCCTATTTGCACTCGCGTCCGGGGCCAGGGTTAGTGAGATTGTAGCCCTCTCGAGAGAGGCAGGTCGTGTTCAGTTCCTGGATAGGGGAGAACTGAACCTGTTTCCGGATCCTACGTTTCTCGCCAAGAATGAGTTACCCACCAACAGGTGGGGTCCCTGGAGAATCTGCCGTCTGAAAGAAGATGCATCTCTATGTCCAGTAGAATGCCTAAAGGTCTATCTTCATAGAACTTCAGACTTCAAGGGTGGTCAACTATTCAGGGGAGAAACATCAGGCTCAAATTTATCTCTGAATTAACTCAGAGCGAAAATGACATATTTTATTCGCAGAGCGGATCCTGACAGTACACCCGCAGGTCACGATCCGAGGAAAGTTGCCTCATCCTTAAATTTCTTTAATTGTATGGATTTTGAACCTCTCCATTCATACACTGGCTGGAAGTCTTCCAGAGTGTTCTTTCGCCACTATGCGAAGCAAGTAGAGGAACTAAAGAGATCTGTGGTAGCAGTGGGTCGCATCGTTAACCCTACTGTATAACTCTGCGAGGAACAGTGGTTTTAATTGGGACGATTAATTCCAGGGTGAGTGTGTAGTTACATACTGTACTACAAACTAAGTGAGGGCCCTGAGTTGCCCATGTAGACTGTTCCATTTCCAAAGGTGAACCTAGCATAAGTGCAGACATGTGTGCCGAGCGTTTCTAACGCTAATGTCATTGATTTGTAATATAGACTTTTATGACTTTGATACCTCGGTATCTTAAAAGTGGCTTTTAATTTTTTTTCCTTCAGATAAACAAGTTCTGTTTACTATCATACTTATGCTTAAAGTTTTGGGTTATCCTCTTCTTATATATATATATATATATATATATATATATATATATATATATATATATATATATATATATATATATATATATATATATATATATATATATATATATATATATATATATAATTGTGGTTAACCTGTCTGTTTATTGTCTGTCAATGAACTTGTTCTTGAGAACCTTGCGTCTCCTTCACCTGTGTCAATTTATTGGTATAATTGAGCATTCATTCTATATACCTTATCTAGGATAATTCTAATAGAATTGTTGCTTTATGCAAGCTATGTTGCATTGGTTTATGCTTTCCCTTAACGGGAGGACCCTGTCCCATAAGGGAACGATGGCGGTTTTACTAGTTTCCTCCTATGCGGATATAAACCTTTGTCCAATACAAGTATTGTGCGGAGAACTGGTCGATATTTCATATTGACGCAGTGGTTCTTTACAAACTATGCTTTACTTAATGTAGGGCGAAACCACTATATTAGCTTGCCTGGTATTCATACATAGGTATATGTACTCTTCGAGACTTTTCCAGAGTCTAGTAGGACTCTTCCCTGTAGGGGGCAGGAAGCTCTAACATGGTTTATAGTTAGTTGAAAAGATGTATAACGGTAACATCTTAGGTCTTTAGGTCTAGTCGACCGGGGAAAAATTACCTCCGGGGAGTACGGCACGTTCTGAGAATCCACAGATACAGTAATGCTCTGGTATACTTCCATCAGGACGACATGGCTTGAGCCCAAAAAACGGATTTTGAGCGAAGCGAAAAATCTATTTTTGGGTGAGATGGCCATGTCGTCCTGATGGACCCGCCCTTGCCTTTCTAAGAAAGGGCTGTAGGACCCCTCCCTACATACAGTATCTGTAGCACCTCGCATACTCTACAGGGAATACAGATGGCGGCAGGATTGGCGCCAGGCACGCTTACGAAACGGGAGATAACGAGCCTTGGGAGCGGCTTCCCCTTTTTCTTTCCCGAATTCGTTTCTTGCCAATTGCCCCTACGAGACGAAATCTCTGTCAGGGTGCAGATTGCCATGTGGCGTGTCAAGAATACGTCCTCTGATATGTCGCGATATCCCTTTCAGGAGGGATATTCGCTCCAAGAGTTAGAATTCTGGTACCTTAAGGTAAATTCTCTGGGAATATCGCCGTAGTTGTATTATACCCTAGGAAGCTACCCTATAGGAACTTCCATCAGGACGACATGGCCAACTCACCCAAAAATAGATTTTTCGCTTCGCTCAAAATCCGTTATATATATATATATATATATATATATATATATATATATATATATATATATATATATATATATATATATATATATATATATATATATATATATATATATATATATATATATATATATATATATATATACGGTGATGCCTCAGGATACGAAATTAATCCGTTCAGGATGCGGTTTTATATCCTGATATTTTCGTATCCTGAGTAGCGTTTTACATGTAAATAGCCTAATCCGTTCCAAGCCTTATAAAAAGTCACCTTTTCTTTCATAAACATGCTAAACTGTAGTAATAAACATGCAATGCAGCCATTTCTATCATTCAATAATTAACACAACCGTTAAAAACAGCCTAATCCATTCCAGAAACCACTATGAGATTATTCAATAATGTAGTTATAGCCAAGTTATCCCCCCCAAGCCCAAAGAAAACGGTCCGTTTTCTTTACTACTGTGTAAAAGTTACGGTACTGCATGTACGTAAAGCATTTAGATCAGTGAAGGTGTATTGTTACCTGTACGTACACCTAAATTAAGGATTGATACCTGTACATTCTGGAAAAAAGGTTACAGTTAATTAGTGTAACAAAAAAGTTTAACTTACCTTTTGATTGAGACGATGTCCGATAGCGAAGTCGCGGCAGAGGAGGATGGCATAAGGCAGAAAACGTAACAAGTGGCAGACTACGTACAGTAATTTACACACTTAACACATTAACACTTAAACTTTACAAAATAAAAAAATGGCAGAAATAATTAACACTTAACATTACGTATGGAAAACTATAAAATGAAAGAAAAAATTACTTTAACCCTGGATAGGTACGGTGGGTCGTTTGCGACCCCGAGCGTAAAAAAAAAACAGGTTTTTCTCACGTGACTCACCCCTGTGACTGAATTTGTGGGTGATCGACCTGCAGGAGGTGTCTCCCCTACACGCTCTAGTAGTGTCCAGATGTGCATTGCTGTAGCTGTACTCCTTCCCCGATTTCTGAGACGCGTCGGGGTCGTTCGCGTCCGAGTTTACCCTTCTGAGGTAGTTTGCATAATTATCAAAGTTATTACGTATTATGAAATTGTCGTAGAATGGTGCAACTTGTATAGGTTATCAGTTGTGGAAAGTCTTGGTGGATTGTTTGGCTACCATGTGCATGTTTTTTTTTTTAGTTAAAATGTCGTTCATCACCACGAGGACCATTTTACCGCGAGTGCCCCTTTTTCATTTTTTTTCATTTTTTTGCCAAGTCATTTTTCCGTAAGATATTGCCAAATAGTGTCGTAAAACTTTTGCTTGTTTAGTGTTGGAAAGTGTGTCTAGATGATCTGGCTACCCATGCATGACTTTGTTTTTGTCAGATACGACGTAGTTATTGGTATATTGGGTATTTAACTGCGGTTACCAATTTCTGTTTTTTTTCAATATTTGTAAAAATTACTACGTAGTAAGGAATTGCCGTATATTATTCATTTTTTTTTCATGTTTATGTGTTAGAAAGTGTGCCTTGATGGTTGGGCTAACACGTGCATGTCTTTTTTTTTATCTGAGATGTCGTATATTAGAATGTCGGGCATTTTACCGCGAGTGTCCCTTTTTAATTTTTTTTAATTTTTTTGCCAAGTCATTTTTCCGTAAGATATTGCGAAATAGTGTCGTAAAACTTTTGCTATTTTAATGTTGGAAAGTGTGTCTAGATGATCTGGCTACCCATGCGTGATTTTGTTTTTGTCAGATACGACGTAGTTATTGGTATATTGGGTATTTAACTGCGGTTGCCAATTTCTGTTTTTTTTTTCAATATTTGTAAAAATTTACTACGTAGTAAGGAATTGCCGTATATTATTGATTTTTTTTTCATGTTTATGTGTTAGAAAGTGTGCCTTGATGGTTGGGCTAACACGTGCATGTCTTTTTTTTTATCTGAGATGCCGTATATTAGAATGTTGGGCATTTTTCCGCGAGTGCCCCTTTTTATTTGTTTTGCATTTTTTTGCTTAGTCATGTTACCGTAAGGAATTGGCAAGTAGTGTCGCAAAACTTATATTTTTATAGTGTTGGAAAGTGTTTCTAGATGATCTGGCTACCCATGCCTATTTTTTTTTTAGCCAGATATGGCGTATATATAAGTATGTGTTCGATTTTCCTGTGATTGCCATTTTTTCGTTTTTTCCCATTTCTTTCAAAATTACTACGTACTAAGGAACTATCACAGAGTAATATTTCATTTATATGTTTATTTGTCGGAAAATATGCCTTGATGGTTTGCCTAGCACGTGGCTGAAATTTTTTTTTTCTGAAATGCCGTATATTAGAATGGCCATTTTTCCACAAGTGCCCCTTTTTATTTGTTTTGCATTTTTTTGCTTAGTCATGTTACCGTAAGGAATTGGCAAGTAGTGTCGCAAAACTTATATTTTTATAGTGTTGGAAAGTGTTTCTAGATGATCTGGCTACCCATGCCTATCTTTTTTTTAGCCAGATATGGCGTATATATAGGTATGTGTTCGATTTTCCGGTGATTGCCATTTTTTCGTTTTTTCCCAATTCTTTCAAAATTACTACGTACTAAGGAACTATCACAGATTAATGATTCCTCTAGATGCTTATTTGTCGGAAAATTTTGTTTACTTTTTTTTTGATTGAATATCATCAAATTTTTTTAGCTAAAATATTGTTTTACATTTTTTTTTCGATTTTATTTCCCTTCAAAAAAAATTTTTTGGGTCAGAATTTTAATTTTATAGTCGTAAAATAATCGACAATTATCCAGCAACCCACCATACAATTTTTTGCATATCCAATAATAATTAGATTAGTAAATAACACCTTGAAATTGACATACCCTTCCTACATTTCAAGTGGCAGATTAGGGAGTCTGAGTCAGTGTGGTTGGCGGCCATTTTGTGGACATATCCGAAGCGTAAGCTGCCCTATCTATATATATTCTTGTTCCTTATAGAATTTGTGATATTTTGGTATATTTTTACCTGCATAAATATCATATTATATATTAAATATATGTATTTTTTTACGAAATTTCCAAGTACTCAAAAAATTACCTTTAGATATGGCCCCTGATATAAATGTAATTTACAAAATAATGAAGATTTTTTTACATATTTCTATTTTAGGATAACATATGTTTATTCCCTAAAAAAATTAGCCACTTCCTATTTCATTTGGGTACCCAAAAAAAATCATGAAATTTGGACAATTTTTTTTGGCCAAAAAAAGTTACCCTTTTTTTCTCATTTCAGATCTTCACCTCCATGGGTCTGACTTCATCCAAAATACATCAAGATGTGTCCTAAACATTCAAGAATCAATTCCTAAAAGGATTTGTGTATATATGTATAAACTTTTTTTTTATGAATTTTTATGTCAGGTCTTTTTTTTTTCTACTTAATTTTTTAAAATATTTATAATAAATAGTTTTTCTGCAGATGAGTAGTATTTATCTTTACAGTTGTTTTAAGCATTCATTGAAGTTTTTTTTTGGCAAAAGAAAAAAGGAGGTTACTGCAAAAACTGATTTTTCAAGAATTTTTTTTGGCGTCGGGGTCGTTCGCGTCCGAGTATACCCTTAAAGGGGTGTCCGAGGACCGTACCTATCCAGGGTTAACACTTAACGGTAACATAAAACTTAAAATTGAATTTTTTTTTTTTGCTTTTTTATAACTTTACGTTTTTCTTATTTTCTAAATCTCTTCTACTTCTTCATCACTTTCTTTTTTCTGTTTCTTTTCTTTACTTTCACCTTCTAATTCTTCATCCCTTCCTCTTTTCTGTTTCTTTTCTTCACTTTCACCTTCGTCTTGGCCTACTAATACCGCTGGCCTCTTTAATAAGAAACTATCCATTGAAGCTTGTTTCTGCCTACTTTTCAACACATTTCTAAAATGCGTTAGGCAAACGTCATTGCAGTATTGAAGCGCACGGTTGGTATAAACTTTTTCTGGATGTTCCTTTTTGATGTAGTCTGCCATTTTATGGAAACATGCAAGAATTTCCTTGATGTCTGCCGTTTTCAAAGGTGCAACATCCTCCTCATCACCGCTAGAGAACTGCTCTTGAAAATCACTCACTTGCATCGTCTCCAACTCCTTCAAGTCGTCCGTCGTTAACTCCTCGTGGTGCTCCTCGATAAGTTCATCGATATCTTCCGCGCTAACTTCCAGCCCCATGGACGTACCAAGATGTACGATGTCAGCCACCTCAGACTGCTGAATTGGTTCAGGATCGTCAACGATCTCGGCTTCGCCTCCAGGCTTCCCTAACCCCTCGAAGTCTCGGGCAGAGACAGCATCAGGCCACAGCTTCCTCCAAGATGAGTTTAGGGTACGCCTCGAAACTTCCTGCCAAGCGAGATCGATGAGTTTGAGGCATATCACGATGTTGAAGTGATCTTTCCAAAATTCACGCAGATTGAGGTTTGTACTCTCTGTGACTTGGAAACATCTCTTGAAGAGATGCTTCGTGTACAATTTTTCAAAATTAGAAATAACTTGCTGGTCCATGGTCTGGAGGAGAGGGGTGGTGTTAGGCGGTAGATACAGGACCTTTATGAAGGAATACTCGGTCAGAAGATATTCCTCGAGGCCAGGAGGGTGATATGGAGCATTGTCCAACACCAGCAGACATTTCATAGGGAGGCGCTTTTCTTCCAAATATTTTTGGACAGTCGGACCGAAGCAGACATTCACCCAATCAATGAACAGTTGGCTCGTTACACAGGCTTTTGCATTCGCTTTCCACATCACGGGAAGTTTCTCCTTAATGACTTTGTGGGCTTTGAAGGCTCGTGGATTTTCTGAATGGTACACCAGCAGGGGCTTTATCTTGCAGTCCCTACTAGCGTTTACACAAAAAGCAAGGGTAAGCCTGTCCTTCATAGGCTTATGTCCGGGTAGCCTCTTCTCCTCCGCCGTGATGAACGTCCGACGAGGCATTTTCTTCCAGAAAAGCCCAGTTTCGTCGTAATTGAAAACTTGCTGCGAACTGTAGCCTTCCTGCAGAGTCAACTCGTCGAACGTTTTAACAAAGGCTTCGGCGGCCTTCGTGTCCGAGCTAGCTGCCTCCCCATGCCGTACCACTGAATGGATGCCAGTCCTTTTCTTGAACTTCTCGAACCACCCACGAGAAGCCTTGAACTCTGGGGGTTCCTGCTGGGATGTTCCTTCTCCTGCTCCTTCTTCGGCCTGAGCACGCACGAAATCACTGAAAATGGCGGAGGCCTTCTGGCAAATTGAAGTCTCAGTGATGGTGTCTCCTGAGATCTCTTTGTCCTTGATCCACACAAGAAGCAGCCTCTCCATCTCGTCATGCACGTGCGTTCTCTTGTTGGAGAAAATAGTGACGCCCTTAGAAGGTGTTGCTGCTTTGATGGCCGCCTTCTGCTTCAGGATGGTGCCTATCGTAGACGGATTCCGGCCATACTCCTTGGCGATCGCACTTAAACGCATGCCAGACTCGTACTTTTTAACGATTTCAAGTATCGTCTCCATCGAAAGCATCGTCTTCTTCTTCCTTCCTTCGGCAACATTCTTGGGACCCATGGCTACAGTAATACGAATTTAATACACTACGTAACGTTATATACAGTCTATGTATAGTAAACAGTAATACAGTACAGTGCACAATAACGAATGTTTATTAACGATAACACGTGGCGTACGAATGTACTGTATATTAACAATAAGTCAAATAAGCGAAAGCACACAATGTCTGTTAACGATACCGCGGTCGGAACGAAAAGAGAGAGAGAGAGATGAACGCCCGTGCGTAGGCAAGCTGGGATAGTTGCCGACCAATAGGAAAGCAGGATCTTATGGCGTCAGCTAGCATCTGAGTAGGGAGATAACCAATGGGTGAGCGGGAGGCTGTAAGTGATTCTACCCAAGTTCAAAGTCAGGCGGCGCGAGCTTTTTAAAATTACTCTCGGCGAAGAGTTGGGATCTCATAAGGTTTTCGTATCCTGAAATTTTATCCGTATCCTGGGGCATAAAAATCTTTGAATCACTTTTCGCATCCTGAATTTCTCGTAAGCAGAAACTTTCGTATCCAGAGGTATCACTGTATATATATATATAAATATATATATATATATATATATATATATATATATATATATATATATATATGTATATATGTATATATATATATATATATATATATATATATATATATATATATATATATATATATATATATATATATATATATATATATATACATATATATATATATATATATATATATATATATATATATATATATATATATATATATATATATATATATATATATAT
>NC_090736.1:116037805-116047805 GCF_036898095.1 Palaemon carinicauda
TATATATATATATATATATATATATATATATATATATATATATATATATATATATATATATATATATATATATATATATATATATATATATATATATATATATATATATATATATATATATATATATATATATATATATATATATATATATATATATACATATACATATATATATATATATATATATATATATATATATATATATATATATATATATATATATATATATATATGCCATGCAAAAGAGCAGGATAAATGAAGGAAGTCCTGAAAAACAAAAATAAAATTATAGAGAACCATAAAAATTTTTTATCAAGAAAATAGTTTGTAAAGGAACCAAGGCACAAAATAGAATTCGTTTCTCGACCAGTTCTAGGAAAATGTTTTTTCTTTCTTTTTCTCTACTTTATGCATGCCAAAATATTCTGTTAATTTTTTACAACTGCCATGGCGAAATGAAATATATATTCCTTTTTATTTAATCAACAAAGTTTATATTACAAATGCTAAATCTAGTTTTAAAATCAAAGTTTAAGAGAAATATATGAAAAAAATCAACATGACATTAAAGTAGCAAATAATTTTATTTTTTTATCAAAATGGTAGATAGAGTAATTTATGTTTAAGATTTGAGGCTCTAATAGACGTTATCCTGAGGTCCTTTATTGGGATTATTTGTGGTTTTTACATTTACCATATAAATACTGTCGTTTCTTCATACAATATCTACGTATCGATATTTCGATTAATTAAGGATTCCAAAATAAAAATAAAGTGTAATATCTTCCTGAACACAATGTTACAGTAATGCACAGCACTATTTGTTTTGATTATGATAAAGGTACTTGATGATTTAAATTCTCTCTCTCTCTCTCTCTCTCTCTCTCTCTCTCTCTCTCTCTCTCTCTCTCTCTCTCTCTCATGTGATTATATAAAATATCCTTTTATTTCTTGTTTTATGAGGATGTTATGCTTTTAAATATTTATTGCAAATAAGTTGTTTATAGCGATGTAAAATAATTAAATTTTTACTAAGTAGGAAAAAGCATTTAACCAATTCCCGCACCCGAAAGAGAATTAAGATTTTAATTAATATTTGGATCATGAAAATATCCTCCACCTGTGAGCTTCCTAATTAAACGAGGAACTGTTGGAATGCAACTGTATCATACTTTTCAAATGGATATTCATTAGGGGGGAAAAATGTAAGCTATGCCGTACTCTCCGTTGTTGTCAAGGCATTAATTAAAAGCTCTAAGTGATATATAAATTAGTACGGAATTATAACGCTATTAACACATTTTTTTGTTATATGGTATGTGGTATAAGTGCGCAGATATATATATATATATATATATATATATATATATATATATATATATATATATATATATATATATATATATATATATGTATTTATATATATATATATATATATATATATATATATATATATATTTTTTTTTTTAATTGTAAATATATATATGTATATATATATATATATATATATATATATATATATATATATATATATATATATATATATTTATATATTTTTAATTGTAAATATATATATGTATATATATATATATATATATATATATATATATATATATATTTATATATTTTTAATTGTAAATATATATATATATATATATATATATATATATATATATATATATATATATATATATATATATATATATATATATATATATATATATATATATATATATGTATGTGTGTGTGTGGTTCTCACCAGTAAAATCGATTTTCCCCTATGAGGATAAGTCTGGATCATTTCAAGAAAAACCATTAATGAAGGGCTCTCTCTCTCTCTCTCTCTCTCTCTCTCTCTCTCTCTCTCTCTCTCTCTCTCTCTCTCTCTCTCTCTCTCTCTCTTCCTGTAAAGTGTTTTAACCCTAATGACGTCAGGAAAATTTTTAGCTTTTCCTCCGATGGCGTAAAATTTGCTTGCTTTGTGCGCTAAGCGAAGACACTGCATCAACTGAGGTAAGAGATTTTTAGTACAACGTTCTTTTAATGACTAAATATTTTTCCTTGCTTAGTTTTAATAATTTTCTAACTACATTCATTAATGGTTTTTCTTGAAATGATCCAGATTTATCCTCATAGGGAAAGCTTGATTTTACTGGTGAGAACGATAACGCACATTTTAGCAAAAACCTTAAACCTATTTTGCAGAAATAAAAGTACTTAATTGATTCTATTACCTCTGCTAGACCGTGTTCGCCATATTTGTACGGGTTAAATAAAGTTCATAAGCCTGAAATCTATTAAGGCTAATTTTTAGGGCAACAGGTTCTAATATTTATAGATTACCCAAATATTTTTCAAATTATCTCCTACATATGAAAAGAAATCAGTTGATCTTTGCGACAGATTACAAAATGGTTACTTTGATATTATTTCATTGCTTACCGAAGTGCTTTATGATGTTTTTTTGGATTTCCAGTATGATTTTTTTTATGCTTATGAGTTACCATTCCCAAACCCATAGTGTTATTGAATTTATTTCCCTCCATGTTATAGACTGTTAATTATTTTTCAATGGTGATAACTATGAACAGCTGTTTTTTTTTTTTTTTTTTGTATAATAGAAGAAATTTTCAATCTGTAAGCATTTGTTTCAACCATCCATTCATTAGTGTCAACCATAAAATTTACTAAAGAAGATGAAGAAATAAACAGTATCCAGTTTTTATGATGGATTTCAGGCGTATGAACATCATTTAACCCGTACAAATATGGCGAACACGGTCTAGCAGAGGTAATAGAATCAATTAAGTACTTTTATTTCTGCAGAACAGGTTTAAGGTTTTTGTTAAAATGTGCCTTATCGGTTCTCACCAGTAAAATCGAGCATCCCCTATGAGGATAACTCTGGATCATTTCAAGAAAAAACATTAATGATGGGGTCTCTCTCTCTCTCACTCTCTCTCTCTCTCTCTCTCTCTCTCTCTCCTCTCTCTCTCTCTCTCTCTCTCTCTCTCTCTCTCTCTCTCTCTCTCTCTTCCTGTAAAGTGTTTTAACCTTAATGACGTCAGGAAAATTTTTAGCTTTTCTTTCGATGACGTAAAATTTGCTTGCTTTGTGCGCTAAGCGAAGACACTGCATCAACTGAGGTAAGAGATTTTTATTAAAATCGTTTTCTAACCACATTTAATCATTCAAGATATTATATTCGACTTAAATATGAATATGAGACTACTGTTATTAAAGGAGCCAAACCTCTTGAAACCCACCAACACCCAACAACAACGATCAAATGTTTAAACCTGAACAGATGCCTGTAAGAAGTATAGATAAATGTGTAGGGAAACTCAAACTTTATATATATATATATATATATATATATATATATATATATATATATATATATATATATATATATATATATATATATATATATAGATAGATAGATAGATATATAGATAGATAGATAGATAGATATGTATATATATATATATATATATATATATATATATATATATATATATATATATATATATATATATATATATATATATACTCAATGTTCTTAATAAAGTTTACTCACATGGCGTAAGAAACCCTTCTGATAGCTCCCTAAATGCTTTTCGAAGAACTTGACCTAGAATCATGGAATTTTCATCGATGATGTAGATATTATTTTGAATAGGTTTTGAACCTCTATATATACCTACTTTAAGTAAATGTAATAATTGGAATTTGTCGGTTTTTATGGGTACAGCATGCTCAGAGCAGGTATCATTTGAACTGTACCTAAAGGTTAGATGATGATTCTTTCTGGAGTTGATTTTCTACACCAAGAAAAAATGGATGACCAAAGACAGTTTTGAAGGATGTTATTAGGCCTTTTTTAAACTCCCTGATTTATTTGCTGACGTGGCCGTTACTAAAAATGTCTTCAAATTGGGATTTTATTTGGTTTGCTGAAACACTTCTTGTTAAGTAATCTTGCTTGGATAATAGTCCAAAAAGCATTTTCAGCAATTATATCAGCATTTATAATGCGATCCTCAACATGCTTTGTTATAGGTGATACTGAAGAGAGGAAATACGATATTTTTTAACACTATGAAACGGGTTACTGAAGTTCTGTAATGCATTCATGACCCTGAAGAAATCATCTCTATATTTTATTGTTTGAGAACTTCTGAAGTCTTTTTTAAAATCAATTTCCTTACTCCGCATTTCTGCTTAGAGTAATGTTGCTTGTTTATCTATATATTTGGACACAGGAATTCCTGAAACACCTGTTCTTTGGAAGTGCACCCTGCCTCACAGTTATTGTACAGAGAGTTTCTCTCTGCAGCCCTGTTCAACATCTCTGCCATGACTCTCTCTGCTATCTATCTGGTTATTCAAAATGTCATAATGATGTGAAAAAGTGCACTTCCACAGAGAGAGGTGTAGTACGAATTCCTGTTCCCAACATTATATCGAGTACACCTCAGGTTACACCATCTCTAGTAAGTAGAGTGACTGCTGCTGAAGCCGATAATGTCCTTGTGAGATTAAATGAGAATTGTATTGCTTTCCTGATGGTTATGTCGAAAGCATTTTTTCATGATGGTACATTAACCTTCATCTGATCTACATACTAAATCTCTCAGTACCTGAAAGGGAGATTGGCAGGTTCAAAATACTTAAAAAGTTGATATTAAATAATTTTGGTAGTCATTGCTGAAAAAAAAATAGGCTTCATTTTCTGCAGACGTTCAAAATGCAGATTAAAGCTATTTGTCTTTGTTGCTCTATCCATGTAGTCAAGCTAATTCTGCAGAGATTCATCCAGTCCACCTTTACATACCCGAGCCGTGATATCTGTAATAAGAGATTGCCTTTTTTTTTTACATCTAGTGTTTTCAAAGCCTTCAATTAATTACTCTTTACAAGGATTTTTAGTATGATGCATGGCTGTTCCCCATTCAATCTCAACAAATTCATCGGCAGAAACTGATCTGAGATAATACAAAAGCAGACAGTGTAATGCCTCTTGAATATCTTCGTGATCCCAAAGATATATGCTTTCCTTAGCAATTCAGGTTTCGCTACAAAATATACAACCAACTGGGTGACCAGAAAGTTCGCTACTGAACCATTCACTCCTAACACATTGCTACAAGCCATTGTTACTGGCTAGTTATAGTTGCTACATATATTTACTTATAGGTATTTTGCTAGCATTATAATTTTTTAGTTTTTTTCAAGGTAATTTTGCTATTTAATACTTTATACAATGCAGTAATCTACTTTTTGATAGGCCCTTTCATATCATATCTTTTACATTATGTTTTTTAAGATGAGTTTTGTATAATACATACTGACCAGTCAGCTACTTCTTCTGCATTGGCTGTGATGTATTTTGACTGCTATCACCCATACATCGTTTAGTTACTTCAACGAGTAATAGAGAGAAATTAGTGGCTGGTCTAATATACTGTATTTTTTCATAAACACAAAATAAATAAAGCTGTCTCAAGACAGTGTGCGGAAATAGATTATGTAAAGCGCTTGTACACACATATGGTAATTATGAAGAAAAAAAAAAACATTTAGATTACTGGTTACCATAATGCAACATCTATAATACCTAAAGCAGAATTAAGGATCTATAAAATCAAAGATAATTCTTTTTCGTCATAAGAATTCTCTCTAATATCATATGCAATACAAAAAAAACAAAAAAAAAAATCAATAGATATGCTATTTTAGAAGTGGCCTTAATCATAACGGAAACTCAGAAAATCTCAATAGAGACAATACAGAATTAATGTAGTCCAACCACTATTCCTCAGGAAACATGGCTATCCTATACCTTATCAGTAGCCATTACGCAATGGCCAGCGTGATGGTGGAATTTGGCTAAATCCTAGAAATGAATAAGAACATGCCTGAGGCCTTTGTCCTGCAGTGGACTAGAAACGGGTGCGTGCATATATATATATATATATATATATATATATATATATATATATATATATATATATATATATATATATATATATATATATATAGGTGTGGGCTTGTGTGTGTGAATGTAAATCTGAGAAGGCTGAATCCCTTAATAGAGATCGAGCTAAAACTGGTGAATGGTACAACTTATGGAGTATGAAATTGAATACTAACAAAACTGAAATTATAATTGTAAGTCTGTCAAAGAGAGTGGTACCTAAACTTCAGATTATCATCATTGATAGAATTTCCTTAATTTAATGTGACTCTTTTAAAATTCCATGTGTGATTCTGGGAACCAAATTTACTTTTCTTCTTCAATTATAAAAAAAAAAAAAAATATAATAATGATTATTCAATGTCATGTAAAATTTTCAGTGATCAATCTGTAATGCAGAAGTATTTTCATTCTTCCTTTTTTAGTCTGTTTTAGTTTTGTTTTCTTGTTAAGTATTTAGCTGCTGTTCTCAAATTACTTTTTTGCACCTTTACTCAATTATCTCATTATATATATTGCCTGAGTCTTTCATAATGCTGACCCTCCATTACATTAAGATTTTCCAAGGCAGTGCCAGCCTGTTCGTAGTAATAGAAATGCAGTTAGTTTTATAATCATGCCTTCTTTACCGAGAAACTCAGTAGTGCACAGTATTCTAGTTCTATTCCAGCAGTCAAGTTGTGGAATGATATTCGCTAATTGGGTAGTGAAATCGGTAGAATTTAAGAAATTCAAACTTCAGGCAATTATTATTATTATTATTATTATTATTATTATTATTATTATTATTATTATTATTATTATTATTATTATTTTTACTTTCTAAGCTACAGCCGTAATTTTGGAAAGCAGTAAACTATTAACCCAGATCTCCAACCGGCAAAATAGCCCAGTGAGGAAAGGAAACAAGGAAAAAAAATATTTTAAGAGTAGTAACAACATTTATATATTTCCTATGTAAAGTATAAAAACTTTAGCAATAAAAAAGAATGAGAACTAAGACAGAATATTGTGAAAGAGTGTACTGTCGAGTAAGTTATGCATTAATGTCGTGACTTTTCTTGGAATATTTCATTTTAATTATACATTACTTCTTATATAAATTACTTAATTCCTTATTTCCTTTCTTGACTATGATATTTCACTTTGTTAAAACACTTGGTCTTATAGCATCATGGTTCTCCGACTATGGTTGTAGATTAAGCCGCAATTTATATATATACACACACACACACACACACACACACATATATATATATATATATATATATATATATATATATATATATATATATATATATATATATATATATATATATATATTATATATATATATATACTGTGTATATATATATATGTATATATATATATATATATATATATATATATATATATATATATATATATATATATATATATATATACAGTATATATATATATATATATATATATATATATATATATATATATATATATATATATATATATATATATATATATATATATATATATATATATATATATATATATATATATATATATATATATATATATATATATATATATATATATATATATATATATATATATATATATATATACATATATATATATATATATATATATATATATATATATATATATATATATATATATATATATATATATATTGGTGTATGCTTATGACTTCTATCTTCGATGTTATTTTACAACAATCTTAGTTTCGACCTATTTCCTTTGAAGGTACAGGGATTTTGATGCCCTGGAGAAACAGGGGTTACCTCAAAGCAACCTCAGAACAACCGTAAAATTTCAAATTAGATGAAACTTTTGCAATTCTAAAAAAAAAAAAAAAAAAGATGGGTTTTTCATCGATAACATCGAACTTTGTTTATTGCAGTATTATCATTACTACTTGCTAAGCTATAACCCTAATTCGGGAAGGAGGATTCTATAAGCTCAAAGGCTCCCACAGGAAAAATAGCCCAGTGAGGAAAGGAAATAACCTACCAGAGAAATTTCAGAACAATAGCAACATCAAAATAAATCTTTAATATATAAGCTATAAAAACTTCAAAATGATATTAGGAAGAGAAATAAGATAGGATAGTGTGCCTGCTTGTACCCTCAAGGAAGATAATTCTAACACACGACAGTGGAAGACCATGTTACATAGGCTATGGCAAGGGAGAATATTAGAGAACCAGGGTTTGATTTTAGCGTCCTTCTCCTAGAAGAGCTTCTTACCATAGCTAAAGAGTCTCTTCTACCCTTACCAAGAGGAAAGCCACTAAAAAATAATAGTGTAGTAGTTAACATCTTCATCTCAGTGTTGTCAAGTGTATGAAAAAAGAGAATAATGTGTAAAGAACAGGCCAGATTGAAAACAGCATTGTATATGGGAAATATCTCTTAACCAATAAATAGGGTAGTAATTCGCGGATGTCTATATTAAATTAGATTTTGCATAATAAATAAGAGAGATGGACTGTACTCACCCCTCAGCTATTTTATATATACTTAATGTGAGATGTTTAAGAAAAAAAAATAAAAAAAATAAATAAAAAAGGGACTATATAGACAATGTAGCTCCAGTGTATCTATTAAGTGAAACCTTAGTATTTTTTTTTTCATTTCATTTCTCAGTAATTATTTGCTTTTATTAAACGAAGGATAATGCATTTAAGGAATACTTACATATCACATGAATATCCATGAAATAATAGAATATAGCTAAAAAGGCGACCTAACTGAAAAATAGTGCCATGCTTACTTATTGGTTTTATTAAATTGAAGAAAATGTAGAAAATTTTGCTACCTCGGGAAAGCAGTCAATTCAGTCCGAAGGGATTGGGGTAAGATGATCATAAGCCACCAAGAATGACCGAATTCAGCGAGATTGGAATTGGACGATCCCATCTCACGAAAATCTCTTTTCACTCTAACTCAAGGTAAGATGAACTGAGGTGCTTGGAGTCCAGAAAACGTCGAAAGAGTGTTGACTTACACATTATATGCATTTTCAGTATTGAATGGATTTTGGAATAAGGGTAAAATATAAATGAGGTTATAACTGTACTTGGAATATGGTGATTATTGATTTATACCATAATATGAAAACATGGTCATCATCATTATCATATGTTGATAGTCTACTGCAATATAACGGCCTCAGTCATGTCTTTCACTCAATTCTGTTTAAAATCCCTCCATAATAGGGTATACCGGATAATTTTCTTAGCTAGTCAATCTATGGTCTTCTTTTCCTTACCCGATTTGTTTTCAATTTTTCTTACCCGTTATAATATCTTTTACCTTTGTCTTTGCACATATCTATGATGAACTTTTTTTGTCTTTCGGTGTTAATCCCATCATCATTCTCTCAAAAGCTCCTTCAGTTCTAACCAGCTTAATTTCTATATTGGTTCAAAGTTTCTGATAAGTATGTTAAAACAAGTAAAATCTTCCGACAGAATACTCTTATTTTTATTTCTAGAGAAAATAACATTCTACTTTTCATAATCTCATTTTCTTTACCCAAAAATCTGCAAACCCTGCTTTTCCTTCTCTTGATTGAAGTCGGGTGTCCTGGGGAAACATTTACAGGCTGTCCTAAGTATATATATATATATATATATATATATATATATATATATATATATATATATATATATATATATATATATATATATATATAAATACATACATACTATAAAAAAAAAATTAGATGGGTCCCTGGTAATTGAAAACAAATCGGGTAAGGAAAAGAAGACCATAAATTGACTAGCTAAGAAAATTATCCGGTATACCCTATTATGGAAGGATTTTAAACAGATTTGAGTGAAAGACATGACTGAGGCCTTTATCTTGCAGTAGACTATCAACATATGATAATGATGATGACCATGTTTTCATATTATGGTATAAATCAATAATCACCATATTCCAAGTACAGTTATAACCTCATTTATATTTTACCCTTATTCCAAAATCCATTCAATACTGAAAATGCATATAATG
>NC_090736.1:116052805-116065305 GCF_036898095.1 Palaemon carinicauda
TACAATAACTGTGAGGCAGGGTGCACTTCCTAAGAGACAGGTGTTTCAGGAATTACTGTGTCCAAATATATAGATAAACAAGCAACATTACTCTAAGCAGAAATGCGGAGTAAGGAAATTGATCTTAAAAAAGACTTCAGAAGTTCTCAAACAATGAAATATAGAGAAGATTTCTTCAGGGTCATGAATGCATTACAGAACTTTAATAACCCGTTTCATAGTGTTAAAAAATATCGTATTTCCTCTCTTCAGTATCACCTATAACAAAGCATGTTGAGGATCGTATTATAAATGCTGATATAATTGCTTAAAATGCGTTTTGGACTCTTATCCAAGCAAGAATACTTAACGAGAAGTGTTTCAGCGAACCAAATAAAATCCCAATTTGAAGACATTTTTAGTAACGGCCAAGTCAGCAAATAAATCAGGAAGTTTAAAAAAGACCCTATAACAGCCTTCAAAACTGTCTTTGGTCATTTATTTTTTCTTGGTGTAGAAAATGAACTCCTGAAAGAATCATCATCTAACCTTTAGGTACAGTTCAAATGATACCTGCTGTGAGCATGCTGTACCCATAAAAACCGACAAATTCCAATCATTACATCTACTTAAAGTAGGTATATATAGAGGATCAAAATCTATTTAAAATAATAACTACATCATCGATGAAAATTCCATGATTCTAGGTCAAGTTCTTCGAAAAGCATTTGGGGAGCTGTCAGAAAGTTTTCTTACGCCATGCGAGTAAACTTTATAAAGAACAGTGAGTTGATATATATATATATATATATATATGTTTGTGTATATATATATATATATATATATATATATATATATATATATATATATATATATATGTATATAAATATATATATATATATATATATATATATATATATATATATATATATATATATATATATATATATATATATATATATATATATATATATATATATATATATGTTTGTATATATATATATATATATATATATATATATGTTTGTATATATATATATATATATATATATATATATATATATATATATATATATATATATATATATATATATATATATATATATATATATATATATATATAAAGTGTGAGTTTGCCTAAACTTTTATCTATACTTCTTACGGGTATTTGTTCAGGTTTAAACACTTGATCATTGTTGTTGGGTGTTGGTGGGTTTCAAGAGGTTTGGCTCCTTTAACAGTAGTCACATATTCATATTTAAGACGGATATAATTTCTTGAATGATTGAATGTGGTTAGAAAACGATTAAAACTAAGCAAGGAAAAATATTTAGTCATTAAAAGAACGGTGTAATAAAAATTTCTTACCTCATTTGATTCAGTGTCTTCGCTTAGTGCACAAAGCAAGCAAATTGTACGTCATCGAAAGAAAAGCTAAAAATTTTCCTGACGTCATTAAGGTTAAAACACTTTAGAGAGAGAGAGAGAGAGAGAGAGAGAGAGAGAGAGAGAGAGAGAGAGAGAGAGAGAGAGAGAGAGAGAGAGAGAGAGAGAGAGAGAGACCCCTTCATTAATGGTTTCTCTTGAAATGATCCAGACCTATCCTCAAAGGGGAAGCTCGATTTTACTGGTGAGGACCGATAACGGACATTTTAGCAAAAACCTTAAACCTGTTCTGCAGAATTAAAAGTACTTAATTGATTCTATTACCTCTGCTAGACCGTGTTCACCATATTTGTACGGGTTAAATAAAGCTCATAAGCCTGAAATCCATTAGGGCTACTTTTTAGGGCAACAGGTTCTAATATTTCAAATTATCTCCTACATATGAAAAGACAGATTACAAAGTGTTTACTTTGATATCATTTCGTTTTTTTTTTTTTTGATTTCCAGAATGTTTTTTTTATGCTTATGAGTTACCGAATCCATATTGTTATGGAATTTATTTTACTCCATGTTATAGACTGGTAATTATGTTTCAATGCTGATAACTATGAACTATGTTTTTTTGTATAATAGAAAATTTTTTTAATCTGTAAACATTTGTTTCAACCATCCATTCATTAGTGTCAACCATAAAATTTACTATATAAGATGAAAAAATTAACGGTATCTAGTTTTTATAACTAGACAAACAGTTAAATTTAAGGTTTTCATTCATAAAAAGCCGACTAATTACTTTCTTCATGCATTTTTTTTTATTCTGGCCTCTCTTAATGTATATTGCATTCATTTTTTTTTCTCTCTCTAACTACCTTAGAGCACTTAGAATATGTAACCATAAGTGTATGGAGGAGGAATTGACTAAATTTACTAATATTTTATACTAATATTTAATGTCCAAAATATATTCTACGAAACTCTATGAATAAAGTTAAGAAAACCTTTTATGATGTCATGTTTCACAAAAAGGATTCAATGACAAACGTATTTTCTTTGTCATTTCATAATTGTTTTTTACCTATCGTATACTTTAGAAAAAAAACCATACGCACACACACACGCACACGCACACACACACACACACACACACACACACACACACATATATATATATATATATATATATATATATATATATATATATATATATATATATATATATATATATATATATATATATATATATATATATATATATATATATATATATATATATATATATATATATATATTGGCATGCTACTGTTATAAGCACACATTGAGTATGAGTTGTTTTTCAGATGTATTTAAATGGTACCTGAATACATCTTAATAGTTATTAAGTCTTTATTATATAAAACAACAGAGTTAAACATCTCCTTCACTGGAGGAAGCTGTGTTGGTCCAGATGACCAATTCTGGTGAAGTTTAGATATAACAGATATCGTATGCTTGGTTTACTTTAGACACGTGACGGAATCGGAAGACACCTGCATCCGGTGACGTCACAAACTTTCACACGATGAGACAATGTGTTGACAGTTAAGAAGAATGTCAATTTGCCAAGGTTTGCATAGGTTTGCATTATACGTCCTGTTTACAATTTGAATGACTACAGCAAATCCCAGGGTTAGCTCTTCCAACCAACATGACATATTACGTCATTTGTTTTAAACATGTAATATTAACTATTCTAATCATTACATAAGCTCGGCCAGCTATCTCAATTTTTTCACAAAAATTTAACAACAAGCCGAAACATGGTTATTAGGTGTGACTGGACATACGCATTATTCTTTGTTTAACTTTAGCCATAATCAACTGAGGACGAATGTCCAAAATAGGCACATCAAAAAATAATAACAATAATGCATACAAAAAAGATATTACCAAAGCAAAAAGAAAAATGCATGATAAAACCAAGATCATATATATGGTACATTGCTAGCAAATGATTACATGGTACCAAAAAACAAAATAAATTCTGACTTACATATGATTCGGTAACTTGATAAAGAATAATTGTTACCTTTGTCAGAAACAAAATACTTAATTTTTAGTGCACAAACAAGAATTCCTGGTACGTACACGTACCACGGTTTCGTACATATATATATATATATATATATATATATATATATATATATATATATATATATATATATATATATATATATATATATATATATATATATATATATATATATATATATATATATATATATAGGGCTGATATATTTTATTAGATGCCCATAGATTCTGTTATATATTTTATTATTTTTTTTTCTCTTTTCTTTTTTAACATTCCGGCTTATATATTTTTATTAGATGCCGTGAGAAAAAATTATTTATATCCTTTTTTATTTTATTTATTTTTTAAATGTTGTTTTAATGTATTTTTAACAATGCAAATGTAGAGAATTTCTTTAATTACATATTACTAGCGTACTAATCAGCTTTTCATACAAACATCTTCCCGACAAATTACTCCCTTAGCGAATGAGGTGGCCACTCAAACAGCTTTGAACTGGATCCAATAGGGGGTATTGTCGGGGCTATGCAACTCATTCCTTTTAAACTTCTTACTGTGCCGTAACCTACGCCAAACAAGGATGTTCACGGCGATAAATATCACCACCGTGAAACAAAAACCAGCCAGTAGTATGGGGTGAAGAATTTCTTTATAAGTCGGTGACAGGTGGTCCTTTTCGGTAAGTTTCATCAAACGCTTTGCCACATGTCCGTTGTATGGGAGAGGAAGTGCTGGCATTGTAGAGGTCCACGTGAAGTTTGCGAAGTAGGCTCGTTCTCTGATGATTGTCCGTAGACCAGTCACCATGGAATTCGGGGAAGTCCCGACACAACCAGCTGCTGCGACGAATATATGTGTAAAGGATGTGGATCCGTCAAGGTATGATACATTGAAGCCGTCCTTGTCGTATCGTATCCACGAGCCATTATTCAGTCTGCAATTGAATTCTTTATTGTCAAAGGGATAAAGCTTATCCAGACAATTTTCACTTGTATGGGAGAGAGCACCGTCTAGCACCATACCTAACTCGCATGAATCCATTAAGTTTTTACGGAATTCAAATGAGTCAGCTGTACATATTTTTCTATCCATTGCGTCTGAACCGTGAGTTAATTGACTTAAGTCTTTAATGACCGTATATGTTTCCTTGTCTGGGGAAATCAATACGTGTCCTGTCAAACTGGATATTACTGGATTTGAGTGATTCGTCATGAAAGTCGGAAATGGTGATATCCTGAAAGATTGCCAGGCATCAGAAGAATCAAAGGGAATTGTAATCCTAATCTTGTTATTATCTACGTTTACTGTAATTAGGCTGTAATAAAATTCTAACCTATGTTCGTCTAACAAAGGAACATAGCCTAGTTTATCCCTTCCGTTCTTCAGAATTAATTTTAAGTAACGTATAGGCAACAAAAGGGGCGACAATACACCTTTAGTTGCTAACGTGATAGCTTCTACATAATCCTTGGATTTCTCAATGAAATGTGTAATTCTGTTATGTATGTGATCTATCTTTGAATCATAATACGTTAATGTTGCCAACAAATCCTGTACTTCCATAATTTGAACGATATTATCTGAATGTTCATTTAATAAATCCATTATTTTATTGATTGAAGCTAACTGATCCCTTAGTTCTGACATAATCAATTCATCTTCATGAGTCAAGAA
Source organism: Palaemon carinicauda (assembly GCF_036898095.1). Lineage (NCBI taxonomy): Eukaryota > Metazoa > Arthropoda > Malacostraca > Decapoda > Palaemonidae > Palaemon > Palaemon carinicauda. Next base: position 116,057,913 of record NC_090736.1, read on the forward strand.
CTCAATTTTCTTATTTTGATTACTAATTTTAAGACAATTGGAAATTCCTAAACCTAAACTTGCAACAGACCCAAAGATGCTTAATGCAGCATAAATGAACGGATTCCGTCTTTCTTTATGTTCGTGTCCTACAGTCCACATCAAAAGGTCATAAGCCAAAGATCCTGTCTTGCCAGTCTTATTTTTCAAGTCATCAAATAGCATCTCTGCAACTTTTAATGTTGATCCAAGCAAACTCTTAGTAGTCAAATGAAAATGTCTTCTATGCAACTCATCCAATGATGCAGAAAACCTTGAAATGGCGGTTCTTAAGCTAATGACATCATTCTCTTGAAGAAAAATTGCTTGCATATTCACTTCTATAATTACGTTAGTTGACGTAATAAAAATGTCTTTTTGTCTTTCAACTATATTGCCATATTTAAAATATATATTTTTAGTCTTAGAACTCATCCCATACGAGAAAAATGTCTGAGCGAGCAATATCACTCCCAACAACAAAAAATTCATCTTGGAAACCTGTAACGAGAAAAAATATATGTAATTACTCCTGTATTAAAAAGAAAACTTTTAATCACATAAAACAGAAAAGAATTTTCCTTCACTTCTTTTCCTCTCTTTTCTTTTTAATTTCTTATGTGAGACAATGGTACTATTGTCTTATCCGTGGGTTGGGCTACGTTTTGAATTCTAAACCTATTGGCCGTTAATGTTTCCAAAATGTTAAATGGGCCTTCAAACTTAGGTGTTAATTTATAGTTGAGCCCTTTTCTGACATTGATTTGAATATAGATGTTATCACCCACGGTATATGTTTTAGTTGGTTTCGCTATTTTATCATGATTCCTTTTCATTATGATTTGTGATTCTTCTAAATTCTTTCGAAGGATATCATATCGACTTATACTTGCATTTATACATTCTTTTAAAGGATTTGATAGATTAGTTGCAGGCGTTAATACATGGAAAGGTGTTCTAACTGGGGTACCATACAATGCTTCATGCGGTGACATTTTAATTGATATATGATATGAATGATTCAGAGTACTCAGTGCCGCCGGTATTGCAATATCCCATTTGGGGTCTGATCCCCCTAGTGTTACCCTCAATATATTTAATATCTTCCTATTTGCTCTTTCCACTAGCCCATTCGACTCTGGGTAATATATCATCGTATTAATCTTCTTTATGTTGAGGAATTCACACAATGAGGTAAGAAAGTGATTATTAAATTCACCACCCGAGTCTGAGATTATCATGTGTGGAATTCCATGTTTACAAATGTAACACTCGTAAAACTTCCTAGCATATTCAATCGCAGTTTTAGTTTTAAGCGCTATTAGTTCTTTATATCGAGTTAAAACATCTATAATTACTAAGAGGTGCTTATTTCCTCTGTCTGACTCGTAAAATCCTGTTAACAAATCTAAATGTATTCTTTCAAAAGGTTGATTGGGCACAGGATAAGCTCCTAGGCTGACAGATTTTTTCGTATGCCCTTTGTTTTCCTGACATGTGCGACAATTAGCTATGTGTCTTTTTATATCTGTAAGCATTGTATGCCAATAAAACAATGATTTGGCTTCCTGTGACATTAATGAGAACCCAGGGTGTCCATGTAATGGATTTGAATGCAACCAATTCAGGACAGTGGAAATAAGTGAGATTGGTACTACTACCTGGTCGTTAGTTACATGTGGTGTATTGCGGGTTTTCCTTGTCACAGTCCTACACAGAATATTATCATTGATTATACAATTCTGCTGCTTATACTTTATATATTCCTTTTCTTTATGATTGCCTTTCAAAGCATTTAGAATTGTTTCTATTTTCTGATCTTTTCTTTGCTCAGTCTGCAACAATTCAGCACTCCAGCCTAAATCTTCTTGTTCAGATATTGTTTTTACAATAGGCATGGATGTTGATATATCTATTAATTCAGCTAAAGGCTCCGTACAAGATGACACGGGGTTGCGTGATAATGCATCCGCAATGATATTTGCTTTCCCAGGTAAATACCCGATTCTTGCGCCAAAATCTGGAATGATCAAATGCCACCGAGTTCGTTTAGGGCTGTGGTTGAAGCCTTTAAAGAACTCTGTTAGTGGTTTATGGTCAGTAAGAACCTTAACGGGATAACCGTAAATTATGAACTTAAAATGCACTAGCGAATTAACAATAGCTAGTCCTTCCTTGTCTATTACTGCATACTTACTTTCGGAAGTTCTCAATTTTCGAGAATAGAAAGCTATCGGGAAAAACTGTTTATCATATTGCTGAAGCAATACCCCTCCTACTCCTAAGTCTGAGGCGTCTGTTGCAATGAAGAATTCCTTACCGAAGTCAGGAAATTTTAAGATAGGAGAACTACACAGTTCATCTTTCAAAGTATTAAACGCCTGTTGATGTTGCTCAGACCATATGAAATCTACGCCCTTCTTCGTAAGATCAGTTAAAGGAGCGGCTATTATTGAATAGTTGCGTATAAAACGCCTGTAATATCCACTACAACCCAGAAATTGCTGTATTCCCTTGACATTAGTAGGTATGGGAAAATTACGTATAGCCGACACCTTATCATGGACTACTTTAAGACCTTGGCTTGACACCATGAAACCCAAACATATTAATTCTGTTTTGAAAAACTCACACTTACTAATCTTTACCCTTAAGTTATGTTGTCTTAATCTCTGTAGTACTAGTTCTAACTTACGTAGATGTTCTTCTAAGGTGTTGGAAAAGATTACAAGATTATCCATATAGGCATGCAATATATCCCCTAACAAGTCTCCAAACACTATGTTAATCATTCTTGTAAATGTTATAGGAGCACAAAGTGAACCAAAAGGCATCCGCAAAAATTCATAATGTCCCCTGTCTGTGCTGAAGGCTGTGTATGGGATACTATCTTCTTCTAATGATATCTGGTGAAAGCCTTTAAGTAAGTCCAAACTGGTAAAATATTTATTCTGACCTAACAAAGACAAAATATCGTCAGTACATGGCACTGGGAATCGATCAGGGATCGTTTCCTCGTTTAGACGACGAAAGTCGACGCAGATACGCCATGTTCGATCTTTTTTCGGTATAACTATTAAAGGAAAATTATAAGGGCTATTTGATTTTCTAATGACTCCTTCCTCTAACATTTTACCTACTTCATCATTTATTTCATTCTGGAATTTCATAGGGAGTCTGTACGAGGGTACATATATAATTTTTTTCTTGTCCTTTAACCTTATTTGATGCTCGATCACATCTGTTTTTCCTAAGGATCCATCCGTAGTGGAAAAGACATCTTGATATTTAGTTAAAAGTTCAAAAATTTTCTGCTGAATTTCTTCGTCTTGAATGTCCTTACTGATTTTATTTTTAATAGATCGCAAAAGGGATTCATTCGCAACTGATTGAGAGTGATTGATTTCAGCAACGGTAAGAATACGATGTTTATAAACTTTTACATCCAAGACAAGATATGTTGATTTTTGTGAATTACTAAAGTGTTATTTAAATGATTACAGACTTCGATATTACATTGCTGATGTGAGCCTACTGTATAAATAGCTTGTGTGACAGACAATCCGTTAGTTTTCAAAGTATCGGATAGGATTAATATTTCAGATCCCGGTAGTGTTTTCTTTATTTGCACTATTAAATTCGAAGTTATGTTTGGTTCGATAGATTGCGTGCAAGATGATATTACGGGTGAACGAGAATTCTGGTGGGTCGCGTATATTATTTCCTTATTAGTGAGACAAGTTATTGGTTCTTCAACGTATATTACGGTTACATTTGTCGTCTCCTTTTTATCCAAAACTGACTTTAAGGTATTAGAAGACTTATAGAATTTCCCTTTGATATACACGCCGTGCTTGGCAGGAGCTAAGATAATGTTCTGATTTCCCATAGATGGGTATCCTATAATTACAGCTGGATACATATTAATGTTTTTAACAACAACAAATGTATCGGCAAACGTACGATTACCGACTCTGAACTGAATATGAGTTATGCCTATGACGTTTGATTCATTATTTCGTATACCTGAAAGTCTAATTCCTGATTTTTCAATCGGAAAGTTCGAAAACAACAGATGACGTGTCTTCAAATCCATAATATTACGTGGACTACCAGAGTCAAAAAATAACGTAAAGGATTTGTGTTCTAATTTTACAGCATATAAGGTTGGCCGTAACTCATTTTGGCTTATTATTGTATGAATTCGTTGCAAATCTACGGGAGCATGCACTGTTTTACTTAATTCGGCCGTGTGTTTCATAGGAAAATCTATTGTCTCACAATGATCTGATAAAACATTAAATTGATTATTCAATACTATTGATGTTGACATGAATGACCTTGACCCAACATCACTCTCTTCCCCTCTAGAGTTAACTATGTGGTATTTGCTTTGCTCTGCACATTCTGAAAATTAGACTGACCTTGCGAGGTCTGGTTTGACGGCCCAGGCTCAGCGATATTTGAAGAAGTGTTTGTTTGTTTCGGACTCTGAACTGCATTGACATTTGGTTGTTTTTTCTTATCGTTAAAATGAGGATTTTTCTTTTTATTTCCATATGGAACTGACTGTGGAATTGACTGTGTATTTCTAGGATATTGTTGTGTCTTAAGCGCGTAACATTGACTATAAGAATGTGATGCTGTGTTGTGAACTGAGCAAAATTTCGTTCTACAGTCTGCGCTTTTGTGACCTTGACGTTTGCAGCTGTAACACGTCACTCCCGCTACTGGACTGTTAATTACGTTCACTGTTTGTGGTTTTGTTTCATTCTTAGCAAAAACTTGAGTTAACACGGGATCGAGATCTGGACACTTGGACATGTGTTTCCTTATCTGTTTATAGACATCCAATTCCGTACTTGCAGGCATTAACTTCTTATCAAAGCACCGCACTAAAGCTTCAGGCAACATAAGTGTCATGCAAGTTAAATACATTAATCGTAAAAAATCTTTCACGGAGATGTTATCGTTAGTAACCCAAGTGGAATTACCTAAAATGTCCTGATATTCGTTAAGCCTATCAGCTATGAGAGCTGCTCTCTCAATAACATTAAGCCGATTCATAGCGGCTTGATTAAGTGTATTTCGTAACGTTAACACTACATCCAAGGCTTCCTCACCCCCATAGATCGCGCGTAACCTAACTTTGAAATCATCCCAAGTAACTGCTTCCTGAAATGAAACACCTCTTAAATATGCACTCGCATCCCCCTTAGAAAAATCTATAAAACTTTTAGCTTCTTGTAATTGTACAAAAGGATCTACGATTTGTTTGGCATTTAAATGAGCATCAACGAATGAAATCCATGACTCCATATTTTGTGGCAAGAACCCGTTGACCCGACCTTGAAAAGGAAGGATTGCTGACCTGGCATTTACAAGCGTCACAATTGGAGGAGGATTAGCCTGGCCTACACCACTAGGTCCAGGGGTAGGGCTGATAGGAGGAGCCATGACTGCTGTATTTTTTTTTTCTATCTCTTTGACCGCTTTCAATTCTATCAAAATATCTATATGAGTACAGACGCCCACTGCGTAAACGCATATGTATAATCAAATTCCCCCAACACTGTTACTAATCCCAAAACATTTCCCCAAGAGTTTCTGAAAGAAAAAAGGAATTAGCACAAAGAAAGTAAAATTTTAAATGAGAATTCGGAGTTTCTTATAACAAAGTTTAGGAATTCACTCACCCCAGTAATAATCGACTAACGACTTGTGATAACTACACTTCACTGCCCAAACTGAAATGAATACAAAATATCTGTACTTAGCTTATATATGAAGTCGACACGTCCTCTCTCTCTCTCTCTCTCTCTCTTGATGTTTTGTTAGCGATGTCTCGTTCTAGTTTCTTGTTGAATGTAGTTCTTCCTGGATATGTCTTGCAATTGTTGAACGCCAGTCCTTGGGTTTCCTAGGATGTTGATTGAAGATTCAGGTTGTATGCTAACATATGTTGATGTTAGCTTTTCCGTTGGACTTAGTCAAAATTGTAGATTCTTGTAGATAATGTTGAGTTCTTGAAGATCTTTCTCAGGTTTTACAGCTTTTATGTTGAAGTCTTGAAGATCTTTCTCTGGTTTCACAGCTATTATTTTGAAGTCGTGAAGATTTTTCTCTAATTCTTAGAGTTTAACCGCTGTCTTAGAGTTTAATCGCTGCCACCATTTATTGGCATGCTACTGTTATAAGCACACATTGAGTATAAGTTGTTTTTCAGATGTATTTAAATGGTACATGAATACATCTTAATAGTTTTTAAGTCTTTATTATATAAACTATATATATCTATATATCTATATATATATACATACATACATCTATATATATATATACATACATACATCTATATATATATATATATATATATATATATATATATATATATATATATATATATATATATATATATATATATATATATATATATATATATATATATAGATATATATATATATATATATATATATATATATATATATATATATATATATATATATATATATATATATATATATATATATATATATATATATATATATATATATATATATATATCTATATATATATATATATTCATAAAATTACATATATATATATATATATATATATTTATATGTATGAATGTATATAAATATATATATATATATATATATATATATATATATATATATATATATATATATATATATATATATATATATATATATATTTTTATATGTATGAATGTATATAAATATATATATATATATATATATATATATATATATATATATATATATATATATATATATATATATATATATATATACATGTATATATATATATATATATATATATATATATATATATATATATATATATATATATATATATATATATATATATATATATACATATATATTCACATTTATATATATATATATATAAATATATATATATATATATATATATATATATATATATATATATATATATATACATAAATATATATATATATATATATATATATATATATATATATATATATATATATATTATGTATATATATGTATATATATATATATATATATATATATATATATATATATATATATATATATATATATATATATATACATATAATTGTAAATATATATGTATACATATAATTGTAAATATATATGTATATATATATATATATATATATATATATATATATATATATATATATATATATATATATATATATATATATATATATATATATATATATATATATATATATATATATATATATATTTACATTTATATATATATATATATATATATATATATATATATATATATATATATATATATATATATTTACATTTATATATATATATAT
>NC_090736.1:116070305-116075305 GCF_036898095.1 Palaemon carinicauda
AGGTAAGAAGCACTGCCATAGCTTCTAGAAAGTTTATGTGAAAGGTCCTGAATAGCTTGGACCAAGTCCCCTGGACTTTTTTCCGATGAGAGTGACCTCCCCATCCCTCCTTTGAGGCGTCTGAGTGAATCGTCATTGACGGGGGAGGTGGCTGAAGAAGAACCGACTTCTTTAGATGTCTGGCTTGGGACCAAGGCCTGAGAAGAGTACGTAGCCGAAGCGGCACTGGTCTTCTCAGATCTCTTCGCGCGTTTGATGCATACCTTCTCCAAACTCCGGTTGCATCCTTTAGCTGTGCTCTTAGCACTGGGTCTGTCACCGAAGCAAACTGGAGAGACCTTAGTACCCTCTCCTGTTCGCGTCTTGATATCCTTTCGGAATCTAGAAGTCTCTTGACAGAACCCGCTATCTTCTTCCTTTTCTTCGCCGGGATGGAGAAACGGTGTGACAAAAGGTCCCAGTGGATTCCCAGCCACTGGAACTTTTGAGATGGAGAAAGTCGAGACTTTTTTCTGTTGATCTTGAAGCCTAGGTACTCTAGGAACTGGATCACTTGACTGGAAGCTTGCAAGCATTCTGTCTCGGATGCTGCCCACACCAGCCAGTCGTCCAGGTAGGCTACTACCTGAATTCCCTTTAGGCGTAATTGTTTGAGAGCTGCGCTCGCCAGCTACGTGAAAATCCTTGGGGCTATGTTTAGCCCGAATGGCATGGCTCTGAAGGCGTATAGTCTCCGTTGTAGCCTGAACCCTAGGTAGGGGGAGAGTCGACGGCTGATTGGAATGTGCCAATAGGCGTCTGATAAGTCTATAGAGACTGAGTATGCCCTCTTGGGCAGTAAGGTCCTTATGTGTTGCAGTGTTAGCATTTTGAATTTGCAATTCACTATGAACTTGTTGAGTGGCGACAAGTCCAGAATGACTCTGAGCTTTTCCGAGTCTTTCTTGGGAACACAAAACAGCCTCCCTTGGAATTTGATGGACTTCACCTTCCGGATCACCTTTTTCTCCAACAGTTCTTGAACGCACTCCTCCAGAACGGGGGTGGAGTGTTGGAAAAACCGAAGGCACGGGGGTGGAGTGCTGTACCAGCTCCAGCCCAGTCCATTCTTGAGTAGGCTGTGGGCCCAGGGATCGAAGGTCCATCGATCCCAAAATTTTATCAGTCTCCCTCCTACCGGTATCATTTCACTTGGACTGCCGTCCTGAGGTCTTGCCTCCCTGACCACGACCACCCCTGAATCCCCTTTCTCTTGAGGGGTGCCTAGACGAGCCTCTGGCTGCTCCTCTAGGCTTTGCTCGAAAGGAAGAAGACTGTCCTTCGAACGTTGGGGTGAATACCGTGTACTGACTCGGCACAGCCTGGGGTACTCACTGAAAAGTGGTCGGGGTTTGTGCCACCATCTGGGGCACTGGAGGCAATGGCAATTGCAGTTGCTGTTGCTGTCTAGAGGGCTTGGTTGGCCGAGACGGTACCCTAGTCCTCATATTCTTCCTCCTTGGTTGAGGACCCTCATCCGGGGAAGACTTTCTTTTGATAGCCAGGCCCCACTTCTGGAGAAGGTTTCTATTCTCCACGGCGGCTTTATCAACAACTTCTTTGACCACATCAGTAGTGAAAAGGTCTTTTCCCCAAATGTTGGAGGAGATTAATTTCCTTGGCTCGTGCCTCACCGTAGCCCCGGTGAACACGAACTCCCTACAAGCTCTCCTCGCCTTGACGAAGCCATAAAGGTCCTTCGTCACCGTGGCCAGGTGAGTCTTAGCCACCACCACGAACATTTCATGGACCTTGGGGTCACTTGCCATCGTCTCAAGAGTAGTCTGAAGAGACATTGAGGCTGCCAGTCTTTCTTTTGTCTCGAACTCTCTTCGCAAAAGAAAGTCAGACAGCTTGGGGAGGTCCTCGCCGAATTGAAGTCCGGCAATATCAGCCTCCAACTTTCCCACTGAGAACGTCAGATGGACGTCCTTCCAGTCTTTGTGGTCCATAGGCAGGGCCAGCGACAAGGGTTTACACTCCTCCAGGGAGGGGCAAGGCTTGCCGGTCTCGACTGCTTTTAGGACAGCCGCAAACCCTTTCTGTAAAAAGGGGAAGGCTCTAGCAGGAGAGGACACAAAGGAAGGGAGCTTCTTGCTCAATGCAGCTACCTTCGAGTTAGAGAAGCCCCTCTCCTTCATCGAGGATGAAAGTAGAGCTTGAGCCTTAGCGTGGTCCATGACTATGACCTCCTTCGGCTCTGTCTCCTCCCTTGAAGCTGGTTCCTTTCTCAGCCGGACATAGCAGTCCGGATATGATGCCTTGCTGGGCCAGAATTCCACCTCCTCTAGGGGAATTGAGCCCATTTTATCCGAGATGACGATCTTTCCAGTCGTCATTTGGCATGTGCTCAGCATACCTCCATGGGTTAGCATCTGAGCACAAGGGAAGGTCTTTCACATTGAGCCTTTTCTGGGGCCCATGTGATTCTGCAAGGCACTGCATCCGCAGTTCCATAGCAGCCGCCTTCTCCTGATTCTCCTTCTGCATTTGTTGGATCATTCCAACAATCGAAGAGAGGGCCTGTCCCAGCTCTACTGGGAGACCGGCCGATGTTGAGGGAATAGGCTCCGTAATCTGAACCGGAGTAGCCGACACCTCGTCGACCTCTTCCTCTACGACGTCCGGGGTTTGAACTTCATCCTGGCCTCCTGCCAGAAGGTCTTCTTCCAAACGCTCGTCCACGTCAGACATCCTGTCATCTAACTGGATGTCTTGCATCGCGACTGCGACTTCAGCATCCACCTAGATCTGACCTTGGGGGATCTCCTCTTGAGGCTGGGGAATCACTGCATCAGCTGATGCCTTAGGAAAAAGATACGCCCTCATCTTCTCACTTGGAAGATAAGGGCCAGAGGTGTTCTTTTGAAAGCCCCTTACCCAGGTACGAAGCGTCTCCCTTGCTATATCCCTTGATTCCGCCGTCCTAGGGGAATCAAAAGCCTCAGTAATCAGGTTAGTGCACACAGTACATACCTGAGGGTCCCAATACTGGAGATCATCCTTGGAGACAGCGCATGCTGCGTGTCTCCTACAAAACTCATGTCCGCAGAGGTTCTTGCTGCGGACGTTGCAGAAAATATTTCCGCACTTCGGAGGGTCCTCCTGTAAAGAGAAGAAATTTCCATGAGTATCAAGTGAACTATGTATCACTGGATATGCATAGTATAGCATAACAATTCATAAGGGAAAGACACACACTTGTGTTTCCCTCACAACCATTGTTGCAGCCTTCCAGATAATAAAATCAAATGGTTAATCTCTTCTAGAGTAACCAATGCAAGGTTTCCAGAGGAAACAGGTGAAGCTCACACCTAAGCAATGATTTTAAAATCCTGGATAGTAGACAGGAAAGAACTCACTTTCCTATCTGTAGGGCAACAGCAAAGAACTGTGCAAGAAAACACAAAAGTGTTAGAACACACAGTGCTGTACCAAAACCCATACCATAGTTTTCTTCTTACTGTATATGTTATACTGAAGAATACTAGTACATTATAGGAGGATACGTGCCGGCCGGCACTTGCCAGCTGGCACACACCATAACTAGCTTTAAAGTATACTACTTAACAGCTATAAGGCGGCAGAACTCTGGTTCAAATGCATGTGCCGGCCGGCAACAGCCAAATACGGCCGGCAATGGCTGCTGGCCGGCAACTACACAAGGTAGTACCCAGCTGCTGGCCAAACTCTTGGTGACCGGCAGACAAGGGCTGACATTAGCCGGCCGGCAAAGGTACAAGACCGATGCCAGCCGGCAGCAAAAGAACCAGAGGACTACACCTGCCCGGCTGCCGGCCTCATAGGCCAGCAGCCGGGTCGGGTACAGCACTAGAAGAAAAATAGAATGGATGCAGGGATACGAGTGTACACTACCACCAAGCCCGGCAATCCGAAAGAGTGCATATAAGGAAGGGGAGAATCTAATTCAGGCTTCCTGACCAATGCCGTCTGGCTCTACAGGCAGGCATGGATGAGGGACAAAGAGAGGTCCGGGCAGCACTCAAAATATAAGACCCTTGCCGGCCGGCAGCTCTGCCGGCCGGCAAGGGGCTTAGTCAATTCCACATCCTAACCTATACTAGGTCCAGATGTAGAACGACGTACAGTACTGTAATGGCTAGGCCATTACGGAGATAGAGGGGGAAGGGACAAAGAGGGTCCTACCAACCTTGCTTTAGTGACGGATCACCCGCAGCCAAGAAACTTATCTTACCCTAAGGGAGATCCAAGTGGGGAGGCCAGCAATACTTGCCAGCTCCCAGAGCACCAAAGCAAGGAAGGTGTTGCTACTCCCAAGGAAAGAAACTTATCCTCCCCCGAGGACAGCAACAAGGACTAGTCTGGTAGATCACAAAAGAAGGAATCATATCCACAGAAACCTTCGGTAGTGACCTAAGGACGCTAAGCCACCTTTGTCTGTGTCAGGCCAGCGAGGGAGACTCTACCGCAAGCCAGACAAACACAGACTCAGACTAAAAAACTCTGTTGTTCTGTCCCTCTTTGAACCAGACTTACTGGAACAGGAAGGTAGAGTAACACCCCAGTATAGTTTTATCGAAAATTAATTCGGAAAAAAACTACTTACGGATAAGCCCAAGGCTTAAACAGAGGGAAAGGGATTGCATACCTTCTCCGAAGAAAAGAAAGCAACCGGGGAGTATGAGAAAGTATACTAAGGCTCCATAAGCAACTTAGCCTAGGCACCAAGAGAATCGATTACCTAAATCACCGAAACTCACTCGTATACTATCTTGGAAATATTCCACACAATCCTAAATGTATAAAACATAGCCTAAAGCTTCAATAAAATTTTAATACACTCGGAAAAAACTAAATCATGCATGAAGTACTAGGACCAAACGACTAGGCTACATGGCCTAGCGTAGGCCAGAATGGCAAATACTTCGCCAAAATAATACTAAGCACGAAAAGAAATCCTATGTAATGCTAAATAGCTA
>NC_090736.1:116077805-116097711 GCF_036898095.1 Palaemon carinicauda
AGCGATTTCGTATTGTCATACCTCTTCGGGTCCAATTGATACAAAGTTAAAAACAGGATCAAAGTCACCTTTGCGACATCAGTAAACAAGAAATAATACAATAACATAAAAAATTAGCACACACCTAGTTTAAAATTATAGATAGTTTAAAAATCAGTGAGTTTAAGAATTACAGCTAGTTTAAAAATGACAATTGTTTAAATACATTGTTTATAAGTAATTCATTAAGTTTATACATTCCTGGGCTATTGTTGATCAATTTTACATGGTTTTTCTTTATGATACATGATTCTATGATATTGCGTTTTGTTATGTCCTTACAATATAAAATTTCTTTTGCACCTTTCCAATTAATAGTGTGATTATGGTTATTCATATGCTGAAACAAACTACTTGTTTGGTTTCCTGTTCGAACATTATATCTGTGTTGTTTTAGTGTCGTTTCAAGGTCTTTACCACTTTGTGCTACATATCTTTTATTGCATTGATTACATGGGATTTCATAAACGCATCCATTGCTTTGTACAGGTGAATTTCTAATTAACATATCCTTTAAACTAGCATTTTTAAAAATAATATTAACATTAAAAACTTTCATTAATCAAGGAATTGTCAAGAAATTATTGTGGAAGGGTAAGATGAGAAGGTTTTGCATATTGAAATTTATGGCCACAAATAAACATATATACTTATCCTGTATTAAACCAGTAGGAAATGGTCCTACTAGATTCATATGCACTCTATAAAATCTAATATGAATCACAGACCACTTTCTAGCTTCTGGTATAGTATTTTATGTTCTTAGAAACAGTTACAAGCATGACAACCTTTTATGTAATTCTCTATATATTTTTTTATTCCTAACTAAAAGACGGATTCATGTGTTCTTAATGTTCTATCAATCCATAAATGCCCTGTATATGGACTTGCATGTACGACGGGGATGGCTCGAATAATTAAAGAGGGAGGAAAAACTACTCGTGCACAAAATTCCCCTCCCCTCTTCTCTTAAGCATTAGTATGAAATATCATTTCTATAAAAAAGTTCACACAAGGCACATTCAGAAATGATGGATAACTCTCAGATTTCACTTTAATCACTGCTTGCACTCTTTCCATCCATTCTTCTTTTTTCTGCCCTCTTGGACTTCTTTTATGTCCCAACCTCCTAAGTCAATCTAACCTGCCTCATCAGGGCATTTATTCTGGACACTCCTGGTCATGTCCTCAGCCACCCACATATATTCACCGTCAACACTCATATCTCTTTCTCTCTCTCTTCTTAATATCTGCAACTCTTTCCCTCTCTCTCTCCGCTACCCTATTCCGTCTGTTCCTCGGGAGAATTCACATCCCATTCTCTATTTCCTCTGTTTTGATGGGAGTCTTCAATATTTTGGTTACGTTCTTTTTTCCTCTTTATGCCCTAGTTGTTAATCCAATTACTGCAACTCTAGAGAGAGCATAAGCTACCTTGTTAGCTTTACCTTCTATCCGGTGAAAACCCTTTATATTAAACTCTAACAATATCTCAATCCATCTCGTTTGTCGAGAGGTCTGATCATTTTTATTATACAAATCATGTGAGGGGCGATGATCACTTTATAACCTAATCTACTGACCAAATAAAAAGAACTGACGCCTCTGTAGAACCACCTAAAGAATAGCCAAAGCCTCTCGGTCGAATGTACTATAATTCTTGTCGGCCCCTTTTAATGCCCGGGTAGAAAAACAAATGGGCCACGCTCTGCCCTTATCATCTCTTTATGCAACGACGCCACCAATAGCTACACTACTCGCATCTCTTGTCACTAAAAACGGGCGATCAAATCTAAGATATGCGAGTAATTCATTGCTAGTTAAAGCAGCTTTCAAATGGTTAAAGGCCCTTTCTTCTTCCCCTCCACAATTTAATATTTTTTTTTTTTTTAAAGCATCTAAGGGTCTTGCTATCTCTCCAAAATCTCATATGAATTTACGGTAATACCCAGCAAGCCTAAGGAACCCAGGTACTTCCTTAGAGTTACGTGGCCTGGAGAAATCTCTAATAGCCGCTACTTTACTGGGGCAGGGTTGGATACCTTCTGGGCTTATTATGTGACATAAAAACTCGACATGTTTACAGAAAAATTTATTTTCATATCATTATGTAGCAATGCTTCTAAAACTATACGAATATTATTATTATGTTCTTCGGCAGTTTTCCCTGTAATTATGATATCCTCTATATATACAAGAACATTATGGCCAATTAAGGGTGACAAAACTGCCATCATTACTCTACAGAAATGACTTGGAGCATTTTTAACACTGAAAGGAAAAAGAAAATTAAACTGAAATAGTTGATCATTAGCTATAATTGCCCTTTTACATTTACTGTCTTCCTGAATGGGTATTTGTTATTATGCAGATTTTAAATCAACAGCTGTAAAATGTTTACTATCACATAATTTCACAAGTAATTCTTCAATCGACGGTGATGGAAATGCATTATCCTTAGTGACTGCATTCAACTTCCTATATTCAACACACAATCTTACTGACCCATTATTTTTTCCTAACAGCTACAATTGGAGAAGCCCAGGGTGATTTGCTCTTCTTGATTTCATTGTTCCCTTAATTTTTTCATTTCCCTTTTTATCTCTGCCGGGAAATAAGTGGGTACCTTATAAGGTTTTGACTTGATCGGCTCTGCCTGCCCAGTTTCAATGCTGAAGGGAAATCGATCAATCGTCCCGGGTGGCTCATCTCCAATTGCAATAACATCGGAATAATCATTGATAATGTTACTAACTACAGGTTGATACTCGGACGGAATAAGTTTTTGCATTTGCATAATTAAATTATGATTGCGTTCGTGTGTGCGGGCTGGAGTTGTGGCTCCCAACATCCCATAATTAGGAATTTCACATAACTCTAATTCACACACAGAATCACTTCCTAGCACAACTCTTTTATTTCACAAATTAACTATCATTATATCAGCTCTATTCTCTTTTATTTCCGCCAAGCCCTCTAAATCATATGGGCCCAATTGTCATGGGTTTTAACAACGACCTTGTTTCCTTCCTTAAGAGGGCGACAGGGGGTCACTGATATGATCGTAATTGTGTGGGGAGACAGCATTTCTCCTCTCTCAGGTACAGCTGTTACCATACTTGAATGTCTCTCTGAGCACTCACAAGCACTTAATCTCTCATGACTTTCTATTGCCAAAATGTACCGTCCAGCTTTTACTGTTATTGTATCTTTTTCACCAAAATGCATATTTGATTATTAGAGATGAAGTCAATTCCTAAAATATCTTTGGTTCCTGGAATTTCCAAGGTAGCCAAGATGAAAAAATCATTTGTAACTTCACCTATCCTACCTTAAAGTTGACGATCGTGTATGGTTTATGTGTAGTTTATTTCCTCCTGGCATGTCGAGGACGATGGATGCCAATGACTGTAGAGGGTTTAAGAAGAATCTTTTTCAATCAGTGAAATGCTGTCCTGAGTGGATCAACTCTCGGATGGATTTATCTGGTAGGTCAATCTTAACTAATAGCATTCCTAGCCGGCCATTACGAAATATGTGGAACGGGCCAATGACCTCAGCTGCAATGCTGCTGCTCCCTAGTTGCTACAGGGGTGAGCTAAGCAGTACCGATGGAGGTCACAGTGCCAGCACTGTCACGTCTGTTGTTACCGATTCCTCCGCTACTGCTTATGATGTCATGGTGGGGAGGGGGGGTGCATCGAACTTACTCATCCCGACCTTGCTCTCCTTCCTTATCCTGGGATGTTGGGCAGGGGGGTGAGGAAGGTGAGCGTGTACCAGAGCCCGCCTACCCACGTCAATTTTTGCTGGGCACTCTCGAGATACATAACCCTAGGCGCGACGAGTGTAAAAGCAGGGGAATCCTTTGGTGGGACACTCCACACTGCCAGCGTCTGAAGACTTTGCTAATCTGCTGACTGCTTTCCCACCTATCCCTCTTCATGGTTGAGTGCCTCTCATGGCTGCCAACTTCTCAGAATTGGGCCAGTTATTCCCAGTCTTTTATTCTTCTGGCAAACTGTCTAAAAAGTTTTGTATCGCTCTCACTAAGTTTGGTAACGAGCGATTGTCATTGAACAAATAACCACATAAATATGGGTTTACTAATCTGCAAATATGTTTATAGGCAATTGCTTTTTTATAACCTTCTGGGAGATGGGCACTCTTGGTAACAAACGAGTATCAATCCCGAAAAATGCGAGTTGCAAAACTAAAAAGGAATTCACCTCCCGTATTTTAGGTTATTAATTTTCTTTTATGTCTTGCTTTCTCGCATCCGGCAAGGCCTATTTCTCAGTTAAACGTAGTTTTATTTCAGTATAACTCCTTAAACTGTCTTGTGTCCAACACATTACCTCCATTGTATGAGCATCTCTCAGTAATCTAATTACTTGAATAGCTTTTTCTCTTTCTGACCACACATATGTGGCTACTTCAAAGTCTCTCAAAAACACTACAATCATTGAAACCTTTCGTTAGGGCGTTGATTATCAAAAGGCTTAACACTTGCCTTAAGTTCTGGCAACTTTCGAACTATGATTTGCGCATCTTCACTCGGTCGTGCATATGTACTTTCACTTGTGAGCATTTGAACTCTGTTAATGTACATCGGATATGCTGTGGTTGAAAATAGCTCCTCTTTTTCACTCAACCAAGAATCTGTTCATTAACAGTTCTGAATTTTCTAACTTATTTTCCAATCGTTGCATTCTAATTTCCTGTCCATATTCTTCATTGGAACACTATATCCCACTACTCCTTCGTTCTCATCTCCTGCAACAGCAACATCTGCTATGTTAGTCCTTGTGTATCCAGGTATCTTGAACTTTTTACGGGCTCAAAGAACAACTTCGCTCACAGCATACTCCACACCTGACACCAATATGACCCATGTAGAAGGATAATGAGACGTCAGAATATGGGTTTTCTTAATTTATTACAAAAGGTTCGGAGGTACACTATGATGTACACAGGTATCACTCTTTGAGGCACAAGAGCCTTGCCTACTTGAGCGCACAAAGGCAACTAAACTCCCTTCACTATCAAAATACGATCTTGCTACAACAAATTGCTAAGTTATATGTTTTTGTGGAATTCTAATGATTAAGGATTTCCTTTACTTTAACGTACAACACATTTATATACATGAATTAGGACATACACACACACACACACACACACACACACACACATATATATATATATATATATATATATATATATATATATATATATATATATATATATATATATATATATATATATATATATATATATATATATATATATATATATATATATATATATATATATATATGTGTGTGTGTGTGTGAAGTTAAGGCAAAAGAAAAACATATTTGGTTTGTTGAAGATGCGCAGTTCATCCCGCTGCGCATCTATTATGTCAGTCTGTTCGTTATAGTAGGGCATCGCTATGCAGTCAGGCTTCTCCTGATGGATGAGTTATTAAAATCCATTCAGACCTCACTAAAAGTAGTGGAAGAAGGACAAAGTGACATTAGAAGTCGTCTAGAATTTCTAGAAAGTGAAAAAAGGCATAAAAATAGTGGCACAAGACCCAAACATGGGTTTGATAGTGATGCGTCTGGGGAAGATGTTTCCGTGCATGACCGCCATGGTGGAGCAAAGATGCCGTCTGCAACAAGGAATACCGGCCCTTCTACCCCTAATGGAACAGCCGGAAATATATCTCAGGCTACAGTAGCTAGAGATAATCAGTGTAGTATTCAAGATGAATATCAAGCAATAAAGGACAAAGTGTCTGGTATTAAAATACCACAAGAATTACGTGTTGGTACCTCAAAGTCTGGTATCAAGCGAGATGAACAGATAACTGCTAATGTTATTGCTAATAGTGCAAAATACGTGGAAACTACTATTAAATTACTGTGGAATTTAGATGAGCAGGCGTCACAAGATGACCTATTAGAGATCTTTAATGTTCAGAAAGCGCACATTGATTATTTA
Source organism: Palaemon carinicauda (assembly GCF_036898095.1). Lineage (NCBI taxonomy): Eukaryota > Metazoa > Arthropoda > Malacostraca > Decapoda > Palaemonidae > Palaemon > Palaemon carinicauda. Next base: position 116,083,836 of record NC_090736.1, read on the forward strand.
CGCCAAGAACATTCGGCATTAGTAGTGTCTGGGCAGTTTGGCGCCAAAACTTCACAGCTGTTCAAAAATTTGTCACGGGGCACAACTAATCTAGATGACAAACAATTAGATTCATTACTAAAAGCTGTGCAAATAACTAGTAATGATCCAAGTACTAAACCAAAATATAGAGACAATCAGAGAGGGCGCTTCTACAATAACTTCAACAACTACAGTGGGGGATATTACAACTGTAGAGGTCGCGGTTACAACAACTACAATTACTACATGCGTAATCAGTCACAAAGTGCTTCCAATTACTCATGGAATAAACATGAAGGCATAAATAATAATAACACAGAATAATGTTTAATGTAATGTATGTACTTAACTGTGTTGAATAAATTAGGCCTAGTGCTAGTGTCACTGTGTTGAATAAATTAGGCCTAGTGCTAGTGTCACTGTGTTGAATAAATTAGGCCTAGTGCTAGTGTTTGCAGATCGTGTTTGGTTATTTGTCAATAGTGAAGTGAATGACCATGTTACACTTTGTTTCTTCTTTTTTCCCCTTTTCTCAAATTTAATTTATCCCTTTAAGCTTAACTGTTATAGATACTTATGTAATGTGTAATTTGGTAGAAAACATACAGTCTTGGGAAAAAATTGGAACCCCTGAGTACATAATAGGCTGGCTAAAATATGGAGTGACTATACCATTTTTGTCAGAACCAAAACAGTGTGAATTCGCGAACTATACATCTAGTGTGGAAGAAGAATGTTTTATTGACTCTAAAATAGTGAACTACCTAAATGACGGTTTCATTAGTAAGGTTTCAGAAAAACTCCTATGTGTGTCACCTATAGGATGTACTAGAAAGAAAGGAAAAGAAAAATACAGATTGATTAGTGATATGAGATTTGTCAATCAGTTTTTTGAAGTACCAAAGACACGATATGAAGACTTATCATGTTTACCGAAGGTTGTAAAGAATGGTGATTCTTATGTTAGTGTTGATTTGAAAGATGGTTTTCATCATATACTTATTAGACGTGACTTCAGGAAATATTTTGGGTTTAAATGGAGAGGCCAATATTATGTTTGGAATGTTTTGAATTTTGGATGTTCTATTGCACCACATATATTTACAAAAGTTTTGAGGCCAGTTGTGAAGTATCTAAGAGAATGCAGCATCAGGTTAATACTTTATGTTGATGACTTCCTGTTATGTGGTCCTAAATCCACACTATTACTAGATACTGAAGTGGTAGTAGACACACTTACTGACCTTGGTTGGAAAATCAACTTTGAAAAATCCATATTAATTCCTAAGTCTACAATAGAATATTTAGGCCTACTCTTAGAAACTCAAGATAATGGAATACCAATGCTAAAGGTACCTAGTACTAAGATTTCTAAAGTTAGGAAAGACATTAAAAGGGTGTTAACTCAAAAGTCAGTGTCTGCTAGAGTTTTGTCAAAAATCGCTGGCCAGTGCAATTTTATTTGTAAAGCAGTATTGCCAGGCAGATTAATGCTAAGAAATGTGTACAAGTTGATCAAACAAAAAAATACATGGGAATCTCAACTAGAACTGGACTCATGTGCCAAGAAAGATCTCTTGTGGTGGTATGAATCATTAGCAAAATGGAATGGGAAAGTAATATTACTTTCAGAAGTCGACGGCCAGCTGGTGACAGACGCATCCCAACTTGGTTGGGGAGGGCATTACAAAGAACAGACAACTCAGGGTTTCTGGGACCCAGAGATGTCTTACCAACACTCCAATGTAAGAGAGTTGATGGCGGTTCTTCTAAGTGTAAGAGCCTTTCTTCCCAGTCTAAAAGGAAAAACGATTCAAGTTTTATCAGACAACATCACTACAGTAGCGTACATCAATCACATGGGTGGATCAGTAGTGGAGTTGACAGAAATTGCGAAGTTAATATGGGCCGAGGCTATACAAAACAATCTAACAATTATTGCTCGTCATTTGAGCGGCAAACTAAACACCCAAGCGGATATGTTATCAAGAATGTTGGACAAACACGAGTGGATGTTGTCAAGACCGATGTTCCGGTTTTTGGACTCGATGTGGGGACCTCACATAATAGACAGGTTCGCATCTGCGACATCTACACAGCTACCAATCTACAACACAAGATTTCTCGACCCAAATGGTATGAAGTTGGATGCTCTGGCACAAAAGGATTGGAAAAGGGAGAACAACTTTGTAAATCCACCTATAAGACTTTTAGACAAAGTTCTTTCAGTAATAGAAGGTCAGAGAGCACATGCTACAGTAATAGCCCCATGGTGGCCAGCTCAGACATGGTTCAAAACTCTAACCCAGTTGTCAATATGTCCACCCGTCAGGGTGTCCAAGAAAGCAATCATTCAACTGAATCCTGCTATACCAGAGCCACTGCAAAACAGAAGATGGAAAATGTTTGCTTGGAGAGTTTGTGGAAACAACAGGCACTTCAACAGGGGTGGTCACTTCAAGCAGCATCAAGACTGAAATTTGGGTGGGCACAGTCAACAATAAATAATTATAATATGTATATTGGAAAAATTAAATTATTATGTGATAATTTTGGGGAGGATTTTCCACCTTCTACTTCTAGTATATTGGCAGAATGTTTATTAGCAATTTCATCAGAGAGTGACAGACCTTCATCAATGCTTAACTGTATATTGTCCTCACTGTCTCATGTATATACTGCACATTGCAAAATTGACATTACTAATGATGTGTTTATCAAGCAGTTGGTCTTAAGTATTGTAAAATCAAGAACTAAAACCCCGAGAATGATTTCCAATATTATGCCACTTGATAAATTTTCAAATTTTTTCATTAAATGGGATAATCACACTATTGATGTAAAAAAGTTGAGATTAAAATGTATTTGTTTATTAGCCATTGTTATCATGTTACGGCCCTCGGACATTGCCCCCAAGGCTGTGATGGTCGATGAGTCAGGCAAAGTTCATAACTATTCATTTACAGATGATCAGGTAATCTTTAATGAAAATGGTAGCATGTCTATAATTATTCATGGTAAACAAAATGATAGTAAGAGGCATGGGTTTGTAGTTGATGTAACACCCTCAAGTGAAATAAACTTATGTCCTGTTCGTACCATGAGATGTTATTTGTATAGAACACAGAACTTTAGAAAGCCTAATGGACCTGTTTTTATATCTTTGAAGAACCCATATGGTGCTCTATCGAGCCAGGCTATCACTAATATATTAAATGAATCTATTGCTTTAGTAGGTTTACCTAGGAAGGCTTACTCAGCAAAAAGTTTCCGACCTTCAGGTGCTACCAAAGTTATCTCAGCAGAATTTGATCCTAATATGGTACAAAAAGTAAGTAGATGGAAAACCAGTACAGTATTTTTTGAACATTATGTGCATAGCCATATTCCAAGGAATTTTACTGATGATTTATTATCTGTTAAAAACTCTACTTCTTAGTTTGAATCTTTAGATAACTCACTCTTCTCTTAAGCATTAGTATGAAATATCATTTCTATAAAAAAAGTTCACACGAGGCACATTCAGAAATGATGGATAACTCTCAGATTTCACTTTAATCACTGTTTGCACTCTTTCCATCCATTCTTCTTTTTTCTGCCCTCTTGGACTTCTTTTATGTCCCAACCTCCTAAGTCAATCTAACCTGCCTCATCAGGGCATTTATTCTGGACACTCCTGGTCATGTCCTCAGCCACCCACATATATTCACCGTCAACACTCATATCTCTTTCTCTCTCTCTTCTTAATATCTGCAACTCTTTCCCTCTCTCTCTCCGCTACCCTATTCCGTCTGTTCCTCGGGAGAATTCACATCCCATTCTCTATTTCCTCTGTTTTGATGGGAGTCTTCAATATTTTGGTTACGTTATTTTTTCCTCTTTATGCCCTAGTTGTTAATCCAATTACTGCAACTCTAGAGAGAGCATAAGCTACCTTGTTAGCTTTACCTTCTATCCGGTGAAAACCCTTTATATTAAACTCTAACAATATCTCAATCCATCTCGTTTGTCAAGAGGTCTGATCATTTTTATTATACAAATCATGTGAGGGGCGATGATCACTTTATAACCTAATCTACTGACCAAATAAAAAGAACTGACGCCTCTGTAGAACCCCCTAAAGAATAGCCAAAGCCTCTCGGTCGAATGTACTATAATTCTTGTCGGCCCCTTTTAATGCCCGGGTAGAAAAACAAATGGGCCACGCTCTGCCCTTATCATCTCTTTATGCAACGACGCCACCAATAGCTACACTACTCGCATCTCTTGTCACTAAAAACGGGCGATCAAATCTAAGATATGCGAGTAATTCATTGCTAGTTAAAGCAGCTTTCAAATGGTTAAAGGCCCTTTCTTCTTCCCCTCCACAATTTAATATTTTTTTTTTTTTTAAAGCATCTAAGGGTCTTGCTATCTCTCCAAAATCTCATATGAATTTACGGTAATACCCAGCAAGCCTAAGGAACCCAGGTACTTCCTTAGAGTTACGTGGCCTGGAGAAATCTCTAATAGCCGCTACTTTACTGGGGCAGGGTTGGATACCTTCTGGGCTTATTATGTGACCTAAAAACTCGACATGTTTACAGAAAAATTTATTTTCATATCATTATGTAGCAATGCTTCTAAAACTATACGAATATTATTATTATGTTCTTCGGCAGTTTTCCCTGTAATTATGATATCCTCTATATATACAAGAACATTATGGCCAATTAAGGGTGACAAAACTGCCATCATTACTCTACAGAAATGATTTGGAGCATTTTTAACACTGAAAGGAAAAAGAAAATTAAACTGAAATAGTTGATCATTAGCTATAATTGCCCTTTTACATTTACTGTCTTCCTGAATAGGTATTTGTTATTATGCAGATTTTAAATCAACAGCTGTAAAATGTTTACTATCACATAATTTCACAAGTAATTCTTCAATCGACGGTGATGGAAATGCATTATCCTTAGTGACTGCATTCAACTTCCTATATTCAACACACAATCTTACTGACCCATTATTTTTTCCTAACAGCTACAATTGGAGAAGCCCAGGGTGATTTGCTCTTCTTGATTTCATTGTTCCCTTAATTTTTTCATTTCCCTTTTTATCTCTGCCGGGAAATAAGTGGGTACCTTATAAGGTTTTGACTTGATCGGCTCTGCCTGCCCAGTTTCAATGCTGAAGGGAAATCGATCAATCGTCCCGGGTGGCTCATCTCCAATTGCAATAACATCGGAATAATCATTGATAATGTTACTAACTACAGGTTGATACTCGGACGGAATAAGTTTTTGCATTTGCATAATTAAATTATGATTGCGTTCGTGTGTGAGGGCTGGAGTTGTGGCTCCCAACATCCCATAATTAGGAATTTCACATAACTCTAATTCACACACAGAATCACTTCCTAGCACAACTCTTTTATTTCACAAATTAACTATCATTATATCAGCTCTATTCTCTTTTATTTCCGCCAAGCCCTCTAAATCATATGGGCCCAATTGTCATGGGTTTTAACAACGACCTTGTTTCCTTCCTTAAGAGGGCGACAGGGGGTCACTGATATGATCGTAATTGTGTGGGGAGACAGCATTTCTCCTCTCTCAGGTACAGCTGTTACCATACTTGAATGTCTCTCTGAGCACTCACAAGCACTTAATCTCTCATGACTTTCTATTGCCAAAATGTACCGTCCAGCTTTTACTGTTATTGTATCTTTTTCACCAAAATGCATATTTGATTATTAGAGATGAAGTCAATTCCTAAAATATCTTTGGTTCCTGGAATTTCCAAGGTAGCCAAGATGAAAAAATCATTTGTAACTTCACCTATCCTACCTTAAAGTTGACGATCGTGTATGGTTTATGTGTAGTTTATTTCCTCCTGGCATGTCGAGGACGATGGATGCCAATGACTGTAGAGGGTTTAAGAAGAATCTTTTTCAATCAGTGAAATGCTGTCCTGAGTGGATCAACTCTCGGATGGATTTATCTGGTAGGTCAATCTTAACTAATAGCATTCCTAGCCGGCCATTACGAAATATGTGGAACGGGCCAATGACCTCAGCTGCAATGCTGCTGCTCCCTAGTTGCTACAGGGGTGAGCTAAGCAGTACCGATGGAGGTCACAGTGCCAGCACTGTCACGTCTGTTGTTACCGATTCCTCCGCTACTGCTTATGATGTCATGGTGGGGAGGGGGGGTGCATCGAACTTACTCATCCCGACCTTGCTCTCCTTCCTTATCCTGGGATGTTGGGCAGGGGGGTGAGGAAGGTGAGCGTGTACCAGAGCCCGCCTACCCACGTCAATTTTTGCTGGGCACTCTCGAGATACATAACCCTAGGCGCGACGAGTGTAAAAGCAGGGGAATCCTTTGGTGGGACACTCCACACTGCCAGCGTCTGAAGACTTTGCTAATCTGCTGACTGCTTTCCCACCTATCCCTCTTCATGGTTGAGTGCCTCTCATGGCTGCCAACTTCTCAGAATTGGGCCAGTTATTCCCAGTCTTTTATTCTTCTGGCAAACTGTCTAAAAAGTTTTGTATCGCTCTCACTAAGTTTGGTAACGAGCGATTGTCATTGAACAAATAACCACATAAATATGGGTTTACTAATCTGCAAATATGTTTACAGGCAATTGCTTTTTTATAACCTTCTGGGAGATGGGCACTCTTGGTAACAAACGAGTATCAATCCCGAAAAATGCGAGTTGCAAAACTAAAAAGGAATTCACCTCCCGTATTTTAGGTTATTAATTTTCTTTTATGTCTTGCTTTCTCGCATCCGGCAAGGCCTATTTCTCAGTTAAACGTAGTTTTATTTCAGTATAACTCCTTAAACTGTCTTGTGTCCAACACATTACCTCCATTGTATGAGTATCTCTCAGTAATCTAATTACTTGAATAGCTTTTTCTCTTTCTGACCACACATATGTGGCTACTTTAAAGTCTCTCAAAAACACTACAATCATTGAAACCTTTCGTTAGGGCGTTGATTATCAAAAGGCTTAACACTTGCCTTAAGTTCTGGCAACTTTCGAACTATGATTTGCGCATCTTCACTCGGTCGTGCATATGTACTTTCACTTGTGAGCGTTTGAACTCTGTTAATGTACATCGGATATGCTGTGGTTGAAAATAGCTCCTCTTTTTCACTCAACCAAGAATCTGTTCATTAACAGTTCTGAATTTTCTAACTTATTTTCCAATCGTTGCATTCTAATTTCCTGTCCATATTCTTCATTGGAACACTATATCCCACTACTCCTTCGTTCTCATCTCCTGCAACAGCAACATCTGCTATGTTAGTCCTTGTGTATCCAGGTATCTTGAACTTTTTACGGGCTCAAAGAACAACTTCGCTCACAGCATACTCCACACCTGACACCAATATGACCCATGTAGAAGGATAATGAGACGTCAGAATATGGGTTTTCTTAATTTATTACAAAAGGTTCGGAGGTACACTATGATGTACACAGGTATCACTCTTTGAGGCACAAGAGCCTTGCCTACTTGAGCGCACAAAGGCAACTAAACTCCCTTCACTATCAAAATACGATCTTGCTACAACAAATTGCTAAGTTATATGTTTTTGTGGAATTCTAATGATTAAGGATTTCCTTTACTTTAACGTACAACACATTTATATACATGAATTAGGACATACACACACACAGACACACACACACACACACACACACATATATATATATATATATATATATATATATATATATATATATATATATATATATATATATATATATATATATATATATATATATATATATATATATATATATATATATATATATATATGTGTGTGTGTGTGTGTGTGAAGTTAAGGCAAAAGAAAAACATATTTGGTTTGTTGAAGATGCGCAGTTCATCCCGCTGCGCATCTATTATGTCAGTCTGTTCGTTATAGTAGGGCATCGCTATGCAGTCAGGCTTCTCCTGATGGATGAGTTATTAAAATCCATTCAGACCTCACTAAAAGTAGTGGAAGAAGGACAAAGTGACATTAGAAGTCGTCTAGAATTTCTAGAAAGTGAAAAAAGGCATAAAAATAGTGGCACAAGACCCAAACATGGGTTTGATAGTGATGCGTCTGGGGAAGATGTTTCCGTGCATGACCGCCATGGTGGAGCAAAGATGCCGTCTGCAACAAGGAATACCGGCCCTTCTACCCCTAATGGAACAGCCGGAAATATATCTCAGGCTACAGTAGCTAGAGATAATCAGTGTAGTATTCAAGATGAATATCAAGCAATAAAGGACAAAGTGTCTGGTATTAAAATACCACAAGAATTACGTGTTGGTACCTCAAAGTCTGGTATCAAGCGAGATGAACAGATAACTGCTAATGTTATTGCTAATAGTGCAAAATACGTGGAAACTACTATTAAATTACTGTGGAATTTAGATGAGCAGGCGTCACAAGATGACCTATTAGAGATCTTTAATGTTCAGAAAGCGCACATTGATTATTTACGCCAAGAACATTCGGCATTAGTAGTGTCTGGGCAGTTTGGCGCCAAAACTTCACAGCTGTTCAAAAATTTGTCACGGGGCACAACTAATCTAGATGACAAACAATTAGATTCATTACTAAAAGCTGTGCAAATAACTAGTAATGATCCAAGTACTAAACCAAAATATAGAGACAATCAGAGAGGGCGCTTCTACAATAACTTCAACAACTACAGTGGGGGATATTACAACTGTAGAGGTCGCGGTTACAACAACTACAATTACTACATGCGTAATCAGTCACAAAGTGCTTCCAATTACTCATGGAATAAACATGAAGGCATAAATAATAATAACACAGAATAATGTTTAATGTAATGTATGTACTTAACTGTGTTGAATAAATTAGGCCTAGTGCTAGTGTCACTGTGTTGAATAAATTAGGCCTAGTGCTAGTGTCACTGTGTTGAATAAATTAGGCCTAGTGCTAGTGTTTGCAGATCGTGTTTGGTTATTTGTCAATAGTGAAGTGAATGACCATGTTACACTTTGTTTCTTCTTTTTTCCCCTTTTCTCAAATTTAATTTATCCCTTTAAGCTTAACTGTTATAGATACTTATGTAATGTGTAATTTGGTAGAAAACATACAGTCTTGGGAAAAAATTGGAACCCCTGAGTACATAATAGGCTGGCTAAAATATGGAGTGACTATACCATTTTTGTCAGAACCAAAACAGTGTGAATTCGCGAACTATACATCTAGTGTGGAAGAAGAATGTTTTATTGACTCTAAAATAGTGAACTACCTAAATGACGGTTTCATTAGTAAGGTTTCAGAAAAACTCCTATGTGTGTCACCTATAGGATGTACTAGAAAGAAAGGAAAAGAAAAATACAGATTGATTAGTGATATGAGATTTGTCAATCAGTTTTTTGAAGTACCAAAGACACGATATGAAGACTTATCATGTTTACCGAAGGTTGTAAAGAATGGTGATTCTTATGTTAGTGTTGATTTGAAAGATGGTTTTCATCATATACTTATTAGACGTGACTTCAGGAAATATTTTGGGTTTAAATGGAGAGGCCAATATTATGTTTGGAATGTTTTGAATTTTGGATGTTCTATTGCACCACATATATTTACAAAAGTTTTGAGGCCAGTTGTGAAGTATCTAAGAGAATGCAGCATCAGGTTAATACTTTATGTTGATGACTTCCTGTTATGTGGTCCTAAATCCACACTATTACTAGATACTGAAGTGGTAGTAGACACACTTACTGACCTTGGTTGGAAAATCAACTTTGAAAAATCCATATTAATTCCTAAGTCTACAATAGAATATTTAGGCCTACTCTTAGAAACTCAAGATAATGGAATACCAATGCTAAAGGTACCTAGTACTAAGATTTCTAAAGTTAGGAAAGACATTAAAAGGGTGTTAACTCAAAAGTCAGTGTCTGCTAGAGTTTTGTCAAAAATCGCTGGCCAGTGCAATTTTATTTGTAAAGCAGTATTGCCAGGCAGATTAATGCTAAGAAATGTGTACAAGTTGATCAAACAAAAAAATACATGGGAATCTCAACTAGAACTGGACTCATGTGCCAAGAAAGATCTCTTGTGGTGGTATGAATCATTAGCAAAATGGAATGGGAAAGTAATATTACTTTCAGAAGTCGACGGCCAGCTGGTGACAGACGCATCCCAACTTGGTTGGGGAGGGCATTACAAAGAACAGACAACTCAGGGTTTCTGGGACCCAGAGATGTCTTACCAACACTCCAATGTAAGAGAGTTGATGGCGGTTCTTCTAAGTGTAAGAGCCTTTCTTCCCAGTCTAAAAGGAAAAACGATTCAAGTTTTATCAGACAACATCACTACAGTAGCGTACATCAATCACATGGGTGGATCAGTAGTGGAGTTGACAGAAATTGCGAAGTTAATATGGGCCGAGGCTATACAAAACAATCTAACAATTATTGCTCGTCATTTGAGCGGCAAACTAAACACCCAAGCGGATATGTTATCAAGAATGTTGGACAAACACGAGTGGATGTTGTCAAGACCGATGTTCCGGTTTTTGGACTCGATGTGGGGACCTCACATAATAGACAGGTTCGCATCTGCGACATCTACACAGCTACCAATCTACAACACAAGATTTCTCGACCCAAATGGTATGAAGTTGGATGCTCTGGCACAAAAGGATTGGAAAAGGGAGAACAACTTTGTAAATCCACCTATAAGACTTTTAGACAAAGTTCTTTCAGTAATAGAAGGTCAGAGAGCACATGCTACAGTAATAGCCCCATGGTGGCCAGCTCAGACATGGTTCAAAACTCTAACCCAGTTGTCAATATGTCCACCCGTCAGGGTGTCCAAGAAAGCAATCATTCAACTGAATCCTGCTATACCAGAGCCACTGCAAAACAGAAGATGGAAAATGTTTGCTTGGAGAGTTTGTGGAAACAACAGGCACTTCAACAGGGGTGGTCACTTCAAGCAGCATCAAGACTGAAATTTGGGTGGGCACAGTCAACAATAAATAATTATAATATGTATATTGGAAAAATTAAATTATTATGTGATAATTTTGGGGAGGATTTTCCACCTTCTACTTCTAGTATATTGGCAGAATGTTTATTAGCAATTTCATCAGAGAGTGACAGACCTTCATCAATGCTTAACTGTATATTGTCCTCACTGTCTCATGTATATACTGCACATTGCAAAATTGACATTACTAATGATGTGTTTATCAAGCAGTTGGTCTTAAGTATTGTAAAATCAAGAACTAAAACCCCGAGAATGATTTCCAATATTATGCCACTTGATAAATTTTCAAATTTTTTCATTAAATGGGATAATCACACTATTGATGTAAAAAAGTTGAGATTAAAATGTATTTGTTTATTAGCCATTGTTATCATGTTACGGCCCTCGGACATTGCCCCCAAGGCTGTGATGGTCGATGAGTCAGGCAAAGTTCATAACTATTCATTTACAGATGATCAGGTAATCTTTAATGAAAATGGTAGCATGTCTATAATTATTCATGGTAAACAAAATGATAGTAAGAGGCATGGGTTTGTAGTTGATGTAACACCCTCAAGTGAAATAAACTTATGTCCTGTTCGTACCATGAGATGTTATTTGTATAGAACACAGAACTTTAGAAAGCCTAATGGACCTGTTTTTATATCTTTGAAGAACCCATATGGTGCTCTATCGAGCCAGGCTATCACTAATATATTAAATGAATCTATTGCTTTAGTAGGTTTACCTAGGAAGGCTTACTCAGCAAAAAGTTTCCGACCTTCAGGTGCTACCAAAGTTATCTCAGCAGAATTTGATCCTAATATGGTACAAAAAGTAAGTAGATGGAAAACCAGTACAGTATTTTTTGAACATTATGTGCATAGCCATATTCCAAGGAATTTTACTGATGATTTATTATCTGTTAAAAACTCTACTTCTTAGTTTGAATCTTTAGATAACTCACTCTTCTCTTAAGCATTAGTATGAAATATCATTTCTATAAAAAAAGTTCACACGAGGCACATTCAGAAATGATGGATAACTCTCAGATTTCACTTTAATCACTGTTTGCACTCTTTCCATCCATTCTTCTTTTTTCTGCCCTCTTGGACTTCTTTTATGTCCCAACCTCCTAAGTCAATCTAACCTGCCTCATCAGGGCATTTATTCTGGACACTCCTGGTCATGTCCTCAGCCACCCACATATATTCACCGTCAACACTCATATCTCTTTCTCTCTCTCTTCTTAATATCTGCAACTCTTTCCCTCTCTCTCTCCGCTACCCTATTCCGTCTGTTCCTCGGGAGAATTCACATCCCATTCTCTATTTCCTCTGTTTTGATGGGAGTCTTCAATATTTTGGTTACGTTATTTTTTCCTCTTTATGCCCTAGTTGTTAATCCAATTACTGCAACTCTAGAGAGAGCATAAGCTACCTTGTTAGCTTTACCTTCTATCCGGTGAAAACCCTTTATATTAAACTCTAACAATATCTCAATCCATCTCGTTTGTCAAGAGGTCTGATCATTTTTATTATACAAATCATGTGAGGGGCGATGATCACTTTATAACCTAATCTACTGACCAAATAAAAAGAACTGACGCCTCTGTAGAACCCCCTAAAGAATAGCCAAAGCCTCTCGGTCGAATGTACTATAATTCTTGTCGGCCCCTTTTAATGCCCGGGTAGAAAAACAAATGGGCCACGCTCTGCCCTTATCATCTCTTTATGCAACGACGCCACCAATAGCTACACTACTCGCATCTCTTGTCACTAAAAACGGGCGATCAAATCTAAGATATGCGAGTAATTCATTGCTAGTTAAAGCAGCTTTCAAATGGTTAAAGGCCCTTTCTTCTTCCCCTCCACAATTTAATATTTTTTTTTTTTTTAAAGCATCTAAGGGTCTTGCTATCTCTCCAAAATCTCATATGAATTTACGGTAATACCCAGCAAGCCTAAGGAACCCAGGTACTTCCTTAGAGTTACGTGGCCTGGAGAAATCTCTAATAGCCGCTACTTTACTGGGGCAGGGTTGGATACCTTCTGGGCTTATTATGTGACCTAAAAACTCGACATGTTTACAGAAAAATTTATTTTCATATCATTATGTAGCAATGCTTCTAAAACTATACGAATATTATTATTATGTTCTTCGGCAGTTTTCCCTGTAATTATGATATCCTCTATATATACAAGAACATTATGGCCAATTAAGGGTGACAAAACTGCCATCATTACTCTACAGAAATGATTTGGAGCATTTTTAACACTGAAAGGAAAAAGAAAATTAAACTGAAATAGTTGATCATTAGCTATAATTGCCCTTTTACATTTACTGTCTTCCTGAATAGGTATTTGTTATTATGCAGATTTTAAATCAACAGCTGTAAAATGTTTACTATCACATAATTTCACAAGTAATTCTTCAATCGACGGTGATGGAAATGCATTATCCTTAGTGACTGCATTCAACTTCCTATATTCAACACACAATCTTACTGACCCATTATTTTTTCCTAACAGCTACAATTGGAGAAGCCCAGGGTGATTTGCTCTTCTTGATTTCATTGTTCCCTTAATTTTTTCATTTCCCTTTTTATCTCTGCCGGGAAATAAGTGGGTACCTTATAAGGTTTTGACTTGATCGGCTCTGCCTGCCCAGTTTCAATGCTGAAGGGAAATCGATCAATCGTCCCGGGTGGCTCATCTCCAATTGCAATAACATCGGAATAATCATTGATAATGTTACTAACTACAGGTTGATACTCGGACGGAATAAGTTTTTGCATTTGCATAATTAAATTATGATTGCGTTCGTGTGTGAGGGCTGGAGTTGTGGCT
>NC_090736.1:116100711-116115711 GCF_036898095.1 Palaemon carinicauda
GATACCGGCCAATGGATATAAGCAAACAGTCATACACACAAGCGCACACATACGCTCACACACACACAAACACACACACACGCACACGCACACACACACAAACACACACACACACACACACACACACACACACACATATATATATATATATATATATATATATATATATATATATATATATATATATATATATATATATATATATATATATATATATATATATATATATATATATATGTATATAACGGATTTTGAGCGAAGCGAAAAATCTATTTTTGGGTGAGATGGCCATGTCGTCCTGATGGAAGTTCCTATAGGGTAGCTTCCTAGGGTATATTACAACTACGGCGATATTCCCAGAGAATTTACCTTAAGGGACCCAGAATTCTAACTCCTGGAGCGAATATCCCTAATGAAAGGGATATCGCGACATATCAGGGGAAGTATTCTTGACACGCCGCATGGCAATCTGCACCCCAAACAGATATAACACATCGAAGGGGTCAATTGGCAAGAAAACGAAAATGGGAAAGAAAAAGGGGGAGCCGCTCCCAAGGCTCCCTCTTCTCCCGTTTCGTAAGCATGCCTGGCGCCAATCCTAGCACCATCTATATTCCTTGTAGCAATACACGAGGTGCTACAGATACTGTATGTAGGGAGGGGTCCTACAACCCTTTCATAGAATGGAAGGGCGGGGTCCATCAGGACGACATGGCCATCTCACCCAAAAATAGATTTTTCGCTTCGCTCAAAATCCGTTTTTTGGGCTCAAGCCATGTCGTCCTGATTGAAGTATACCAGAGCATTACTGTATCTGTGGATTCTCAGAACGTGCCGTACTCCCCGGAGGTAATTTTTCCCGGTCGACTAGACCTAAAGACCTAAGATGTTACCGTTATACATCTTTTCAACTAACCATAAACCATGTTAGAGCTTCCTGCTCCCTACAGGGAAGAGTCCTACTAGACTCTGGAAAAGTCTTGAAGAGTACATATACCTATGTATGAATACCAGGCAAGCCAATATAGTGGTCTCACCCTTTATTAAGTAAAGAATAGTTTGTAAAGAACCACTGCGTCAATATGAAATATTGACCAGTTCTCCGCACAATACTTGTATTGGACAAAGTTTTATATCCGCATAGGAGGAAACTTGTAAATCCGCCACCGTCCCGTTATGGGATGAAGTCCTCCCGTTAGGGGAAAGCATAAACCAATGCAACATAGCTTGTATAAAGGAACAATTCTATTAGAATTATCCCCGATAAAGTACATAGAATGAATGCTCAATTATACCAATTATACCAATAAACTTGTTCTTGAGAACCTTGCGTCTCGCAAGGTTCTCAAGAACAAGTTTATTGACAGACAATAAATAGACAGGTTAACAACAATTATATATACATATATATATATATATATATATATATATATATATATATATATATATATATATATATATATATATATATATATATATATATATACATATATATATATATATATATATATATATATATATATATATATATATATATATATATATATATATATATATATATATATATATATATATATATATATATATATATATAAGAAGAGGATAACCCAAAACTTTAAGCATAAGTAGGATAGTAAACAGAACTTGTTTATCTGAAAGAAAAAACATTGTTGCCACTTTTAAGATACTGAGGTATCAAAGTCATAAAAGTCTGTATTTCAAATAAATCACATTAGCGTTAGAAACGCTCGGCACACATGTCTGCACTTATGCAAGATTCACCTTTGGAAATGGAACAGTCTACGTGGGCAACTCAGTGCCCTCACTTAGTTTGTAGTACAGTATGTATCTACACACTCACCCTGGAATTAATCGTCCCAATTGAAACCACTGTTCCTCGCAGAGTTAAACAGTAGGGTTAACGACGCGACCCACTGCTACCACAGATCTCTTTAGTTCCTGTACTTGCTTCGCATAGTGGCGAAAGAACACTCTGGAAGACTTCCAGCCAGTTTATGAACGGAGATGTTCAAAATCCATACAATTAAAGAAATTTAAGGAAGAGGCAACTTTCCTCGGATTGTGACCTGCGGGTGTACTGTCTGGATCCGCTCTGCGAATAAAATAGGTGATTTTCGCTCAGAGTTGATTCAGAGATAAATTTGAGCCTGATGTTTCTCCCCTGAATAGTTGACCACCCTTGAAGTCTGAAGTTCTATGAAGATAGACCTTTAGGCATTCTACTGGACATGGAGATGCATCTTCTTTCAGAGGGCAGATTCTCCAGGGACCCCACCTGTTGGTGGGTAACTCATTCTTGGCGAGAAACGTAGGATCCGGAAACAGGTTCAGTTCTCCCCCATCCAGGAACTGAACACGACCTGCCTCTCTCGAGAGGGCTACAATCTCACTAACCCTGGCCCCGGACGCGAGTGCAAATAGGAAAATAACTTTTTGTATCAAATCCTTTAACGCACACTCCTCATTGCTCAACAGAGAAGCGAGATGAAGAACTTTTTTTAAAGACCATGAAATGGGCTTTGGAGGTGCTGAAGGTCTGAGCCTAGCGCAGGCTTTCGGAACTTTATTAAAGATCTCGTTACCGAGGTCGACCTGGAAGGCATATAGGATGGGTCTTGTCAAAGCAGACTTACACGCCGAAATCGTATTAGCTGCCAACCCTTGACCATGGAGGTGGACGAAGAAAGATAAGCAGAAGTCTGTCGAGATCTCCTGCGGATTCTTCGCCTTGACAAAGGCCACCCATTTTCTCTAAGATGACTCATATTGCCTTCTAGTAGATTTGCACTTATATTCCTCTAGGAGGTCTATGCTGGCTTTCGAAATCCCGAAACGCTTTCTCACCGCTAGGGAGAGAAAATCATGAGCTGCAGGGTCCGGGGTTTCTGTAATGAAGCGCAGACAGTCGACTTCTGGACTCGCTGGGTCAGAACTGGATCCGGTAGCAGTACAATCTTCAACCGTAGTTCCAATGCCAGGGGAAACACATGCTGTTCGGCCACTTGTGGGCCACTATTGCCGCTACCCCCTTGAAGGATCTCAGTTTGTTGAGGACCCTCAACAGAAGGTTGTGAGGAGGGAACAGATAAATCCTGGACCATCTGTTCCAGTCGAGGGACATCGCGTCCACTGCTTCCGCTAAGGGGTCCTTGTACGGGGACACGTACAGGGGCAACTTCTTGTTGTCTTTCGTCGCAAAGAGGTCTATCTGCAGTTCTGGGACTTGATTCAGAATGAAGGAGAATGATCCTGCGTCTAAGGACCATTCCAACTCTATCGGTGTGAACCTGGATAGAGCGTCCGCTGTCACATTGCGGACTCCTTGAAGGTGAACTGCCGACAGGTACCACTTCTTTTACGCCAATCGGAAGATAGCCAACATCACCCTGTTGAGAGGTGGTGACCTCGATCCTTGTCGATTCAAGCATCTCACAACTACCTCGCTGTCCATCACCAACCCTATGTGGATCGAGTGATG
This sequence comes from Palaemon carinicauda, assembly GCF_036898095.1. Taxonomy (NCBI): domain Eukaryota; kingdom Metazoa; phylum Arthropoda; class Malacostraca; order Decapoda; family Palaemonidae; genus Palaemon; species Palaemon carinicauda. The sequence goes on from NC_090736.1 coordinate 116,104,211, forward strand.
CGGGGAGACTTTCTTTAAGGTAAGGAGCACTGCCATTGCTTCTAGAAAGTTTATGTGAAAGGTCTTGAATAGCTTGGACCAAGTCCCCTGGACTTTTTTCCTATGAGAATGACCTCCCCATCCCTCCTTCGAGGCGTCTGAGGGAATCGTCACTGATGGGGGAGGTGGCTGAAGAAGAACCGACTTCTTTAGATGTCTGGCTTGGGACCAAGGCCTGAGAAGAGTACGTAGCCGAAGCGGAACTGGTCTTTTCAGATCTCTTCGCGCGTTTGATGCATAACTTCTCCAAACTCCGGTTGCATCCTTTACTGTGCTCTTAGCACTGGGTCTGTCACCGAAGCAAACTGGAGAGAGCCCAGTACCCTCTCCTGTTCGCGTCTTGATATCCTTTCGGAATCTAGAAGTCTCTTGACAGAACCCGCTATCTCCTTCCTTTTCTTCGCCGGGATGGAGAAACGGTGTGACATTAGGTCCCAGTGGATTCCCAGCCACTGGAACTTTTGAGATGGAGAAAGTCAAGACTTTTTTCTGTTGATCTTGAAGCCTAGATACTCTAGGAACTGGATCACTTGACTGGAAGCTTGTAAGTATTCTGTCTCGGATGCTGCCCACACCAGCCAGTCGTCCAGGTAGGCTACTACCTGAATTCCCTTTAGGCGTAATTATTTGAGAGCTACGCTCGCAAGCTTCGTGAAAATCCTTGGGGCTATATTTAGTCTGAATGGCATGGCTCTGAAGGCGTATAGTCTTCGTTGTAGCTTGAACCCTAGGTAGGGGGAGAGTCGACGGTTGATTGGAACGTGCCAATAGGCGTCTGACAAGTCTATAGAGACGGAATATGCCCTCTTGGGCAGTAAGGTCCTTATGTGTTGCAGTGTTAGCATCTTGAACTTGCAATTCACTATGAACTTGTTGAGTGGCGACAAGTCCATATATATATATATATATATATATATATATATATATATATATATATATATATATATATATATATATATATATATATATATATATATATATATATATATATATATATATATATATATATATATATATATATATATATATATAGTGTGTCTGTTGTTCAAGCGAATAACTGGTCACTGATGTGTGCGTCAAGAAGACATTATTCGCTTGAACAACAGACACACTATATATATATATATATATATATATATATATATATATATATATATATATATATATATATATATATATATATATATAATATATGTATATATATATATATATATATATATATATATATATATATATATATATATATATATATATATATATATATATATATATATATATATAGTGTGTCTGTTGTTCAAGCGAATAATGTCTTCTTGACGCACACATCAGTGACCAGTTATCCAGCGGAGCCAGCAACTTCATCCAAGAACAAACATTTATGATTAAATTTATTTTATCACATGGGATTTATGGTAAGTGAACCTGGTTTACTTTGTCAAAATCAACATCTGTAAACTTGCCGTAGACCTGCCAGGCATTCCAAAAAATGATGATATCTAGTGCAAAATGTTTTCTAAGAATCACGTATTCAAAGGGCTAATGCTGACTACAACCTAACCCTGGCTTTATTGTGGGAAATTGGTGTTATCAGTGATGCCCTAATGGTGGTTTACGTTATGTGTGATTGAGTAGTTAGGTTGTAGCTGAGAACAAGACGAATTCAAAAAAATATTTTTCAACCGATCAAGAGTTGATATAAAAGCCGTTTCAAGCAAAAATAGCAAACATATTCATACACAATTATTCATGAACATACAGGCTTACACAGGTTATCAGTGTGAGGGTAGAGTGATATATGTATATAAAAAAAATAGTAATTCCGTTACAGAGTATGAGTGTGTGTGATTCATGTGCTGTACATGTCTCCTCCTAAAGAAAGACATACATGTGTAATAAGGCAAGCTGCTCTGGAGAGGTAACATATTGGTGAGTCATCTAGCAGGAGACACAAACGTTTAAGGCGATCAATCGAGAGTCAATGCCTTCGTTGTTCAGCGTATTACGAGGACAGAGCACGTGTAAGAGGGCGCTAGCTGGGGCTTGCTTTCTATAAAAACATGCGATTCTTTGTGCATATATGTCAGTATGTGTTGCTTCACTGTGGTTTTTTAGGTCTAGCGGCATGAAGTGAATATCCCCACAAAATGACGTGGGTGCTGGAGATTGTTGGAAGAGGCTGTCAATGGAAAAAAAACTTGAAAAGGATAATTAACGGGTTGCCATTCACTATTTCAGCTCTTGAGAAATCCAGGGTGTATTCAGAAGTAGTCCTTAGTTTTGAGAAAACCTACGGAAGCTGAGTAAACCAGTTGGAGTATTTGCAGCAAGACATCAAAGGTGCTTGCTTTGAGGGTGGGCTGAAAATCTTCAATCATTGCTTTAGTAGTAGTTTTGAAGGTGGTTTTCTGATGTAAGGGGATTCCTAGAATATACGTTAATGATGTCTACAACTGATAGGTGAAAGTGGTACTCCTATCAGATTTAATACATCCATCCATCCTAAGAGTAAGGCACATGTACATTAGGCAGATATTCTAGTTTTCATGGGAATATCCTTAGGTCCAAGAGGGCAGCAATCGATGATGATGAGCAGGTAACAATGTCCTCTTGATGGAGGTAGGGCCCCAACCTCACCGACATGAATGTGGATAAGGCGATGCTGAAGTTGAGGAAAAGTGCTCACTCCTAAATTGGTGTACGAATGCACATTTGAAACTTGGCATGACGTACAAGCTCAGCTTATATCCCTAGCATCCTTACTAGTGCCGTGACAAAAAAACTTTGGCTTCAGTGGCTGTACGGTAGATCGGTGTGAGGGAATTGAAAAGACACGAATTATATCAAACACATTTCATCGAATGTAGCAGGTATCCTAGGTCTAGGTCTACCAGCACTGACATCAAAGAGGAGGGTGTCGCTGGATTGGTCAGGAGGGATGCCTTCCCAACAGAGGGATAAGCAGTATAATTTACATGCTTGGCATTCCTCATCTTTTTGTTGTGCTTCTACCAAGGCATTAATCTAATCCGAGATGAATGGTGGTCAATGTGTTTCTTGACAAGGCATTTGCAATGGGGTTTATTTTCCCAGATAAATCTTCAATGGTGCAATTGTAGTCAACCAAGGCAGAGAAATGTCAGCGTTGACAGGCGGACCAGACCTCGGACTGACGAGTGAAGACATATACCAGAGGTCTGTGGTCTGTGCGAACACATGGAAAGGAGTTCCATCTTCTCTGCTATAGTAAGAATCTTCACCCACTACATGGGTTCACTACCAGAAGCCATAAAAGGTGCAGAACGTTTACCTGGCACCATAAGCTTAAAATAATTCTCAAAATTAGTAAAAGAAATAAAACAAAACACACACACAAGATAGACAAAGGTGCAAACCAAGGTCATGTTCGCTTTAGTAAAATGAAACTGGATTGTCTGCTAAGGAGGGATCCTGTGTTTAGACAGAGAATCAGTATCCATAATGATAAGCAGTGTGACCTGATTGGTTGTGCTCTCTCCACTGGCCAACAGCGTTCCACATAGTTATGCGAGGTTCTTTTTGTCACATACAGCACAATGCTTTTTTTCCAACCGGAAAAAAAAAATCTCTGAATTGCTTCTCGTTCCTGAAGCGAATCTATATTTTCTTTAATTACCTTAATTTACTAAATTGGTGTACAGGAAACTGTATCGATTTTCCGGCTACCAAAATTATTATCTTCTACTACAAAAAATGATTAGAATCTGAACAATATACACAGAAACCGGTAAAATAATGTGTATTAAGCAATATAGCTTTTTTCTTATACATAATATATTCTAAAATCTACAATGTACTGAGGTCACAATAGGAAACTGTAGTTTGTGTATGTATATCATCATCAAGAACATCATATGCTATTAATAGTCCACTGTGTTTATTTATGGTAATGCTATGCCAGTCCACATCCGCAAATTTTTGGTTTGTAAATCCATCATCCTCTCTGCGTTCCCTGCTTCTTTTGCAATCTGTTGGGACCTAATGTGTTATTCTGAATTTGAACTAATGTCTGTTATTCTCATCACATGCTTGACCTGTGTCCATTTCTTTTTCTTACATGTTGTTAGAATACTCACTACTTCTGTTTCTTCTTGTATCAATATCTTTCTTTTTCTGTGTATTAGCGTTATTCACATCATTAAGCTTTCCGCAGATCTTCAAGTTCTAGCAAGCTGATGTTTTAAGGTTTTAGCAAGACTCTGAATTAAAGGTGAAGGTAAAGGTAGCTGGTTTCAGTTCCGGTTCCATCATAATAGATGCTTACCAGAACGTCAGCTTGGCAAACCCAACCCCCCACTGTGGTGCCCTACCACAGCAGTAGCCTCCCCAGTAAACATCTTAAACTCACGGTCCTGGGCGGGGATCGATCTCTTGCCACGTGAATGCGAGGCAAACACATCACCACTGTACTAGCCAAGAGGCTACTGATGTATAAGTTGATAGTAGTAGGATCATCTGACTGAATACTTTCCTTTTAAGAAAAAGTGATATATTCTAATTCATAATCTCATATTGTTTGCCAAAAGCTTTCACTCTAATAAATATTATTCTTTTAATTTTAGTCTAACGTCCTGGAAAAAAACACTTATTGTCTATCCTAATAGATATGTTCACTACCAATCGCTAGAGGTTTGTTGATAACACTTTTCTGATGTATCTTTACATATTAATTAAATTTTATCTAATTTTCACCATTATTCATTTTCAATCCTACTTTATGGCTTACTTTCTTCCAATCTTCTATAGCATTCTGCCATTCCTCCCATAATTCACTAAACCGAACTATGTTATCTGAAAATGTTGAGTTATTAAGGTATTCCCCATCAAAATTAATCCCAAATATTGTTCCGATCAAAATTTTCAAAATCTATATTTTTTTCTAAGTAATTGAGGAGAAATTAGGCCACCTTGCCTCTCTCCTTTTTTCAGTTTGATTCATACATCCCTTACCTCTTCTAAAACCACCATGTACTCATATGATTGCACTGTCTGTTTTATCCTTAATCCTATTAATCAGTACTCTACCGTAAACTTTTGCAACCCCGCTAGACAAACTAATACCCCTTCAATTACAACACTCCTGCACATCTCCCTTACCCTTATATAGTGGTATGATACATGCACAAACCCAAAATACAGGATTTATTGACTCCACAAAACATATATTAAAAAATCTCAGAAGCCATTGAAGTACAGTCACATCCCTTTATTTCAACATCTCAGCTATCACACCATCCATAACAAGTGCTCTCAACTTTATATATATATATATATATATATATATATATATATATATATATATATATATATATATATATATATATATATATATATATATATATATATGTATATATATGTATATATATATATATATATATATATATATATATATATATATATATATATATATATATATATATATATATATATATATATATATATATATATATATATATATAGAAGAGAGAGAGAGAGAGAGAGAGAGAGAGAGAGAGAGAGAGAGAGAGAGAGAGAGAGAGAGAGAGAGAGAGGGGGGGGGAAGGGAGAAGTCTTACCCTGCTGAGAAGAGTTACCCCGAGAGGTACATTTGGATGCCTGACTTTCCCAAAAATTACCAAAGCATACGGTAGTAGTTAGGAAAGAGGAGATGAGAGGAACAGTTGGATGTGTGTGTTTGTGTGTGTGTTTATGTGAGAGAGCGTGTGGCTATTCATATCCTGTTAAATGTTTATACTTCCTTTTTAACCGCTCAGGTATACTTATGATAATATTAAACCAATTGACGGAGCCTCCTATTTACTTGGAAGAGCAGTTACATCCTTTGGCTACTCCTAAGGGTTCCTTGTCTGGACGTGTGGGTGTGAAGCCTTTTTATTCTACGGAGTTATTCGTTATAATTATTATCTTTTGTATTAAAGACATTGTTTGAATCACAGAAATTGGCCTCTGCTTAATAAAAATAAATTTTAATGGTTTAGTGTTCCTGAACACAAAGTCGACGCAAGCGGATCTAAGTGCCGCATTGTTCGTTCAAATCGTTATTTGCTTTCAAGATATTGATTTTTTTATGTATATATCAGAAAACGTAATTATCATGTTATGTGAAAAAAGCATGTGAACGTATTGCCAAAAATGTTTAAATAAAATGTTTCACAGGTAACATTGTTTTATCTAAAGTAACAGGAAAAGTTTTATGTTTACGTTTTTTTCTAATGAAGGTTGTCCAGAGGATATGGGGAATGAAGTTTTAATAAATACTCTTCGACAGTATGGTAGAGTGGAAGGCCTAAGACACAATGTTCATAGCCAGGGTATTTTTGAAGATGGTTTACGTGGCATATGTGCCGCCTAAATTCATGTTAAGAATAATATTCCTTCGAAAATTGTGGTTAGTGGATTTCATATTCAGTTGCATAGTTGTTGAAAGAGAACCTGTTTTTAGTGTGGCTCAGAGTCTCATGAAGTAAAAGATTACGATGCAAGTAGATATGTGAGAGCTAATTCATTTGATACCAGAAATTTTCCTACCTTAATACAACTAAGTGAAAGTAAAGTGTTTGTTGCACGGTAGCTGTTAGATACTAACAGAGAAGGGAGAGGAATATAAGGGACTCTATTCAACAAGATAACGAACTTATATACAAACATATGAGGGCAATAGTGCCACAAAAATGCAAACAATGTGAAACATGCGATGACAGGCTTAAACTGGCTTTTCCTATTATCAGTACCGGAGAGTGATATAAAAAAAGGGAATAGCATACAGGTGCATGAGCATGTAGCAGAAATGATGATGTCTGTAATGTTTCTTTGGAACACTGAAATATCAAGTGAGAAACATTACATGATGAGTAAAGATCATAGAAAGATAGTATTGAATAAAATAAAACATTTTAACAAAAACATTCAGACATATCAATGAGCAGTATTGGTCAGGAATTACCAGGAGAGGGTGAACACGGAAACCGCCCGACACAGGTGAGAAAAACACAGTTGACGGTTGACCGAATCTGTCGAACGAAGGATTTAGTCACCCACCCTTATTCTATAAACCTTGAAGACAATAGCAGGAAAGTATAGGTATCCAAGGTCATAACGTAAGGTTTTCAGCCATAGGAGGTAACAAAAGAAGTGTTTCATATAACTAATTCATATTGTAAAGGTAGTATTGGAGAATCAAAATACTAGAGTGTAAAAGAAACATATTTCTTATGGTAAATGCAATATGGATGGAAGTATTCAGAATCTGTTTTGTTAATATTCTTTGTGATCAAATATCCTTGTTGATTTGAAAGATATACGAGCCAGTTGAAAACGCTGAAATAATGACTGGATCAGGTAAACAAAAACATATCAAGGGCCATATGTCGGATAGTGAAAAAAGGTGTACTAAACTTGCTATGCTTGGCAATTGATTGAACTTTTTAATTTTTAATGGCAGTAATGGTGGCATATATGTGGTTTGATTGAGCTCAAAAACATTTATAACATGAGATGTCAGCTTATTTATATAAGACTGATGTATTTTTTATTTTTTCAAGAACATTATATTAGAGGTAGGAATACGATAGGATATCTTGAGAAATGTTATGAAGTACTAGCTGAATATACTAACCATTTTCAAAGAAGGCACTTATTTCTTGCTGAGCAGTATAGCGAGTATTTCTCTACTCTCAACGGTAAAGGATGTCACATTTGGTATACTGTCTGCAAGAATCTATATAATGACAATAATATATTTTTGATGAATAAATATGCACCGTCAGGATCGCCTAAAAAGAAAGAAAGAGAAAGTTTGTTTTCAGATAACATTCTATATTACTTAAGACAAAATACGTCAAATTTAATTCTAGCCTTTGATTATAATTGTGTACACTCAGGAAGATATGTGAGTACTTGTAACGGAAGATGCGTAGCAGAAGCCATAAAGTCTCTAGCAAAACAATTGGCTCTGAAGGACGAATGATTTTTAAACACAATCAACCCACGTAGGCTATACTTACTATTGAGCTGATTATGGTTCCAGAATTGATCGTATATCTGTAAGTGATTTGTATGGCAAGCAAAACTTAATCCTTATTACTACCATCATCATCATCATCATCATCATCATCATCATTTCCCCCCCACGCCTATTGACGCAAAGGGCCTCAGTTAGATTTAACCAATCGCCTTTCTCTTGGACTTTTATATTAACATTTCGCCATTCATCGTGTGCATCTAGTTTCAAAGTCCTCAGGTATATGGGACTAGGTCTTCCAACTCTTCTAGTGCCTTTTAGAAAATTTAGTGAACTTGGGGAGTGCGAAGATTATGACCGAATCCTCTATATCTACTCCAACACCATGATATCATCCACATATGGCACTAGTTTAATTTCTATTATAGTTTCGTTTCTGATTCTTTCCTGCCATTGAACTCTCAATATGCTTCTGACGGCTCTGTTCTGGAGTCTATAAAATATGTTGAATATTGTTTCATTGTCATACAACGACTCATGTCCATATTATTATTTAATTCAAGGCATATTGATTTTCTGAAATTACTGAACCTAGATATTGTACGGATTTTTTTTCCAATCTTAAATGTATTACAAATCATAATTGCTTATATTCATATTAAGCAAAACATCGCGATATATCAGATTTTCCATATATATATATATATATATATATGTATATATTTATATATTAATATATATATATATATATATATATTTATATATTAATATATATATATATATATATATATTTATATATATATATATATATATATACAAATAAACGCATATATATATATATATATATATGCGTTTATTTGTATATATATATATATATATATATAAATGGCCATGTGGGAAGTGAGAATGAGGCAATTGGTCGGGTGCATGGGGGCCATGGAATTGGGGAGAGAAACCCAGAAGGAGAGTGTAGTGGATTTTGCTGTGTCATTTGACATGGCAATAGTAAACACATTCTTTAAGAAGAAAGGGGAACACCTAATAACTTATAGGAGTGGGGGTAGATGCTCCCAGATAGACTACTTCCTGTATAAAAGGATAAAGCTGGTGGAGGTCAAGAACTGCAAGGTTATCCCAGGTGACCATGTAGCCCCCCAACACAGACTGCTATGTATGGACTTAGGCCTAAAAAGCGAAAGAAAAGCTAAAGCTAAAGGGATAAGGAAAATTAGGTGGTACAAACTAGTGAGGGAAGGAGATAAAATGAGAGAGTTTAAGAGAAGGGTTTTGGAGGATATTGATATAGGAATTGAAGATGTTCAAGAATGGTGGACACGAAATGCAGCAGTAATGATAAGGCCTGGAAAGGAGTTGGTAGGAGACACATCTGGTATCATATGGGAAGAAAAGGAGAGTTGGTGGTGGAGTGAAGAAATTGAGAAAGTTGTAAAAGATAAGAAGGAGGCAAAGAAGAGATGGGAAGAGTCACAGTCAGGGGATGACAGAGAGAGGTTCAGAGAGAAAAACAAGGTGGTGAAGAAGGTAGTAGCCCAAGCTAAAGCTACGGCATATGATGATGTGTATAATGAGCTGGGGACAAAGGAAGGATTAAACAAGATGATCAAGCTATCAAAGACTAGAAATAAGAGCACCAAAGATATTACACACATCAAACAAATTAAAGATCAAGATGGTGTAGTACTTAGAAAGGAGGAAGACATTGTAAAGAGATGGAAAGAATATTTTGAACAGCTTTTAAATGAAGAAACTGATAGATTACTAAGAGAGGATGGACAGGCGAACTTTGGCATTGTAATAAGGTTGTCTAGGCAAGAGGTAATAAATGCACTGAGGAAGATGAAGAATGGGAAGGCAACTGGGCCAGACATGATTCCTGTGGAGGCATGGAAAGCATTAGGGGATGAAGGAGTAGATATACTGTATGACCTCATGATAAAATTTTTTGAGCAGGAAAAGATACCAAACGAGTGGCGAGGGAGTATATTGATCCCAATCTTCAAAGGGAAAGGTGATGTCCAAGAGTGTGGGAATTACAGAGGTATTAAATTGATGTCCCACACTTTGAAGATACTGGAAAGGATGATAGATGCCAGACTAAGAGAAGAAGTAGAAATAGGTAAAGAGCAGATGGGATTCATGAAGGGTAGGGGAACAACAGATGGTGTATTTTGTCTGAGGCAACTAATGGAGAAATTCAGGGAAAAGCAAAGAGACCTGCATGTGGTATTCATTGACCTTGAAAAGGCTTATGACCGAGTCCCAAGACAAGAGGTGTGGAGGAGTCTGAGGGAGAGGAGGGTGCCAGAGAAGTACGTTCGACTGATACAAGAGATGTACCGTAATGTATTTACTAGTATGAGGAGCAGTACTGGGGAGACAGAGGGCTTTGAGGTGAGAGTAGGATTACACCAAGGGTCAGCTCTGAGCCCATTTATCTTTAACATAGTGATGGACGTTTTAATAGAAGAGGTAAGGGAGGCAGTACCATGGAACATATTGTATGCAGATGATATTGTTCTGTGCGCAGAGAGCAGGGAAAATCTGGAAATGAAATTGGAAAGATGGAGGCAAGTACTGGAGGACAGAGGAATAAGAATAAGTAGATCTAAGACAGAATACATGTGTACCACCAGTGAGGGGGATGATAGAGAAAGTATTCAGCTTAGGGGAGAACAGATGAAGAGAGTTGATGAGTTTAAGTATTTGGGATCATTTGTTAATGCTGGAAGAGGTATGGAAGATGAAGTTAAACATCGGGTACAGGCAGGCTGGAACAACTGGAGAGCAGCCTCAGGAGTTCTTTGCGACAAAAGAATACCACTGAGATTGAAAGGAAAATTTCATAAGACAGTGGTAAGAACAGCAATGCTGTATGGAACAGAAACAGCAAGCATGAGGAAGACAGAGGAGAAGAAGATGGATGTGGCAGAAATGAGAATGCTTAGGTGGATGTCTGGGGTGACAAGAGAAGATCGGATAAGAAATGACTACATAAGGGGGTCGACAAAGGTGGTGGAAATATCAAAGAAAGTGCAGGAAGGGAGGCTGAGATGGTATGGACACCTGATGAGGAGAGATGAGGACCACGTTGGGAGACATACTATGGAGATGGAGGTTCAAGGAAGAAGAAGAAGAGGGAGACCAAGAAAGAGATGGAGGGACTGTGTCAGAGGAGATTTACAGGAGAAGGGGATTGATGAGGCAGAAGCGCAGAATAGAAAGAGATGGAAACGGCTCACCCGCAATGGCGACCCCATATAAAAATGGGAACCAGCTGGGAAGAAGAAGATATATATACATATATATAAATATATATATATATATATATATACAAATGAACGCATATATATATATATATATATATACATATATATATATATATATATATATATATATAGGTTAATTTCCATGCGGTAATTGATAATAGACACTTACTTATTCTAAG
>NC_090736.1:116120711-116135711 GCF_036898095.1 Palaemon carinicauda
ATTCAGAAGGAGAGCCATCAGTGACAGGCTACAGGTGAGCAATACTGGTAATTTACCAAAGGGCAAGCGAAGTCTTTTGATCCACCAACGGTTGTTGAGAGAGCTGCAAATATTTCTCTCTGCGGGTGGCCGGTGATGGTGAGTACTGTTTCAGGAGGTATGACTTGAGGTCTTCGTACATTTTGGGGGATGTCCCCTTGCTCGCACAGCCAATCGGAGATTTTCGGGAAAGGGTCCCAGAGATTGCCGCGAGAACGTAATCCACTTTGATGGTTGACTGAATCAAGCCCTTGATGCGAAACTGGATTTCAGCACGATGGAACCAGGCAAACGCTTCTCCGCTTGCGAAGCGCGATAGTTTATCAAGTAAATGAAATATATATTGTTTTATATCTCCCAAAAACTATCCTGGCCACCTCTATAAGAGTCAGGTGTATTTCATTTAGCTGGTGTTTCCCCTGGCTTAAAAATTCAACCAATAAACATATCTTAATTACAGTCTTTATTCCAATGTCAGAATTCAAGTGGATCCTGATTAATTAAATTTTCAATAACATACGAGACGTAAAATGCAATTCTCCCTGTGGAAATAAGCCACCCAATATATGAAAACTTTCACGATTTATTTCTCCCTCGAGTCCACAAAAAGTTTGATCTTTAAGGTGGATCCCAAGAAAAACTCTAAATTTTTTTTTTTCTCTTATTTTCCGACTTTTCTGAAAAAAAAAAATCGCTATCCATGAAAAAAAATAATTCTAAAATTCATGAGATAACTAAAATTTTTAGTACGCTTCGGTTTATGAAAGTTTTATGGTTACCCATCTATCTATCTATCTATATATCTTTCTATCTATATATCTATCTATTTATCTATCTATCCATCTATCTATCTATATATCTATCTACCTATTCATCTTGAGAATTCTAGGGAATTATTTAGATTCAAATATTTAGGATATTTTCTTGACTTACAAAATACTATCTACGTTTAAGGGTTTATATTTTTCTGATCACCCTTCTGCCCCCACCTCTCTCTCTCTCTCTCTCTCTCTCTCTCTCTCTCTCTCTCTCACGCACATATACAAGTTTTAATACCTCGCAAAAACAATGAATTATCTCAAACTTCTCTCTAGACCTTAATTCACAATGAACACTGAATCAATAATGATGTCCCTGATCTAACTATTACTTTTGAAGGATAGTGAATAAGCCATATGATATTCAATGCAGATGGTGGAAGTTATAATGATTAGTTAAATTATACAGAAACTGTTTTTCTTTTATTGTTCACCAGAATTCAGGCAACGGTCTCCGACCTATTCCCTGATAGATGATTAATAATTACTTTTCCACGATGATTAATATGTGTATTTTTACTTAAGCCTCACTGCTTCTTACGCACTGTACTTAAAAAGCATGAAACTAAAGAAAAATATATATATATATTCAATAAGTAAAAAATTATGAAAAACGTTTTTTTCTAAAAAAAAATTTCCCAAGCATAAATTGATGACATCAATTCGAAACACCAATCAATTTTCATTCTCCGTGATCTGTATCTTATTTTTTTTCCATCCGTTTCTATTCCTTGGCGTCCCCGAAGTGATTAAAAGCCTTACTCTTAATAATGGGTCTGTTTTATGTTTTGGGTGGGGTGGGGTAAGGGGGCGAATAACATAACTCAATTTCTTCCCGCAATTAGTCATTCAGGACTGGACAAACCTAACATGATCCTCTCTCTCTCTCTCTCTCTCTCTCTCTCTCTCTCTCTCTCTCTCTCTCTTATTCGACCAAAAATGGTAATTTGCGGCTCATAAATACATAGAACTTCCGTGAAGCAAGGATGGCTTAATAATGATACGTGAAATAGTTTTCAAATTTTACTGAGTTTGGGAAAAGTTGGAAAGTATAATCCGTATTCTTCAAAGGGGAGAAAGATTGATATAAATATTGCCTTTTGGTTCTTTTGACATTTCTCCATATCAAATATTAATTTCTGCTATTACATAAATACATGAAATTGAAAGTCTATCAAAGTTACAATTTTTCTCTCATGTACCCTCTGAGAGGACTAAAAGCCAGTACGAAATTTCAGCAATTTCGCTTTTCAAAGCTACAGTTTTATGCACATCAATGCATGGTGCACTGAGGCATATTTGTGTACGATATCTCTTTCCTATTGTATCTTCTTTGTCTTAATATTTAACCTGTTTCTACTTACTATAAGGTGGATTTTTTTATTCAGTCATGCTGAATACCCTCATAGGTTTAACATTCTATAAGGAAAGTGGAGTTGAAAACATTTCTTTAAAATACGGCCTAGTTTGAAACTTTCTCCTGGAAAATGAAGCAATACGAACTTCACTTGGAAAATTTGTAGCATTGGAAAATCCTATTATAAGGGATTTTTGTTGAAAAATCCCTTACAACCAATGGGTGGTATTATTGTACAATAAACGATGACTAGCTTTGGTGTTCATGCATTATGTTAATGATGTATAAGTGTATATTTTCACGTGCGTCAATATACATTCAACTTCATAGATCAGGATTTGAAAGAAATTTTGACTTAGCAGACGTCAATCTAACCGACAGCTGAGCTTAGAGGCCTTTTTTCCTCACTGATGTCGAAGGACTCATAGACAAGACATTTCCTTCCTGATTCTGACCTACTGTACCATTAGTTTTCTCAGCAAACTAACCGCTCTTTGCCTCCTTTTTTCATCCTGATAAGATTCTATCTTTAGAAGCTCTTTTCTTCTTATTTCTTCTATTTTTGCTCTAGATTTCATGTGTTATAAAGATTCAAGAATGTTATTTGTAATATATTTCAATAGAATATTCAGTAACATTTCGCTCTGTATTAGGATACAGAAAGAAACTTCCAATTCTAAATAAAAAAAAAACAAAAATAATTTGATATATGAAATCTGCATCATGCATTCATTTGAATACGAAACAAATTAGGATTCTCATATATTCACGAACTAGAATCAAGGAGTAACTCTCTCTCTCTCTCTCTCTCTCTCTCTCTCTCTCTCTCTCTCTCTTAGTTTCAGGCACCCAACCATTACCAGGGTAATAACAAGTACCGTGTAAAAAATAGAGTAATTGGATGATATATAAGATAAAGCTTTGTCATTAACAAGTAGTTAGAATACACTGCACATACACACTCAAACTCTCTCTCACACACACAGACACGCACACATATATGTATGTATAATGTGTATAAATATATATATATATATATATATATATATAAATATATATGTATATATATATATATATATATACATATGTATATATATATATATATAGATATATATATATATATATATACAAACATATATATATATATATATAGATTATATATATATATATATATATTTATATATATATATGTGTGTGTATATATATCTATAAATATATATATATATATATATATATATTTTTATATATAAAAATATATATAAATATATATATATATATATATATATTTATATATATATATATATATATATACATATATGAATATATATATATATATATATACATATATGAATATATATATATATGTATATATATATATATATATATATTCAATATTTATATGTACATTATTTATATACATATATATATATATATATATATATCAATATTTATATGTACATTTATTTATATATATATATATATATATATATATATGATAAATTTTGCACATTTTTACGTGTTTTTCATATTCAAATAAGCCATATATATTTTGATATATTAATGTCTGGATTCTCTTAACGACCTCGGGATCAGAGCCCCAGGCGAATTCTCACAAAGACAAGAGCTTGGCTCCGGCCGGGGAATCGAACCCTGGTCGGCAAGCTTATATAGGACAATGACTAGCCCATTCGGCCACGAAGGAAGATAAAAGTCAATGACAATTCTACTATACTTATACCTGTCGAATTCAGGTATTTTTATACTTAGAATTGAAATCAACCCATCTTCACCATCGTAGCTAATTGGTAGTTTGTTACTTGGCATTCAATTAATGATAAATTTTGCACATTTTTACGTGTTTTTCATATTCAAATAAGCCATATATATTTTGATATATTAATATCTGGATTCTCTTAACGACCTCGGGATCAGAGCCCCAGGCGAAATCTCACAAAGACAAGAGCTTGGCTCCGGCCGTGAATCGAACCCTGGTCGGCAAGCTTATATAGACAGTGACTAACCCATTCGGCCACGAAGGAAGATAAAAGGCAATGACAATTCTACTATACTTATACCTGTCGAATTCAGGTATTTTGTACTTAGAATTGGAATCAACCCATCTTCACCATCGTAGCTAATTGGTAGTTTGTTTACTTGGCATTCAATTAATGATAAATTTTGCACATTTTTACGTGTTTTTTCATATTTAAATAAGCCATATATATTTTGATATATTAATGTCTGGATTCTCTTAACGACCTCGGGATCAGAGCCAAGCTCTTGTCTTTGTGAGATTTCGCCTGGGGCTCTGATCCCGAGGTCGTTAAGAGAATCCAGACATTAATATATCAAAATATATATGGCTTATTTGAATATGAAAAACACGTAAAAATGTGCAAAATTTATCATTAATTGAATGCCAAGTAACAAACTACCAATTAGCTACGATGGTGAAGATAGGTTGATTTCAATTCTAAGTACAAAATACCTGAATTCGACAGGTATAAGTATAGTAGAATTGTCATTGACTTTTATCTTCCTTCGTGGCCGAATGGGTTAGTCACTTTATATAAGCCAAGGTCTATAGAATACCAGGTCTACCCACGCGCAGGTAAATTGGGGGGTTAGCGGGGGATTAGAGGGGGTAAACGTTAAGTGGGGGGTAAATTTTGTGACGTCACTGAACACCAGTGGCCGGCGAAAGAGTACTATTCAGCATTAGCTTGCTTTGCAAAAAGTTCTCCTTTCTTTATTATCCCGTTGAAAATAACATTTCTATTTCAGAAAAAAAATAATATAAGATATTTTGGTGACTAGATTTCGTTACAAAATACTTCCTGTGAGAAGGTTTTTAAGGAAAATGGTTTAAAAAGTCGCATATCAGAAGAGAGCAAATATTATTCAAATCCTTTGTGGAAATATTGTTTCACCAAATGTACAATTAAGCAACGTGCATGCATATTTAGATACATTTTCACACTAATCTTTTACTAATGACTCAAAACTAAATTTTAAGAATATCTATTCAAATAAAGTTGTACAAACACACTATAGAAATAAGTGATCATGATTATTACATTTTACAATCCTCTAATTTCAATAGTTATTTTCCTAGCAGAAGTTATTTCTTTAATTGATATTATCATTTTAAAAATATTTCGACAACGAACAAAATGAGTGACTAAAAGTGGTAATCCCATTTTATTTGGAATATCTAATGCTATTTTTTTACTACTCTGTTGCCATGTTTGTCCTTTTTCCCCCATGATAACTTATAATTTTTTTTCAATATTCTTTATCGGATCAGTAAATTCTTTTGATGGCTTCACTAATTCCTTATTTGCTGAGCTAATTATACCTGTCCACGAATTGTCCCCCCCTTTTGTGCATTAGGGAAACTTAAGGGCAATGAAACCGGCGAAACAGTCCTAGACCTCCTTTCTATTTTGCATCATCCAGGTGTTTTAATTACCAACTTCCCCTATACTTTTTGTAACATCATTTCCTTCACCGTCGCATTCATCGGGCAAACAAAAATTTCATCGCAGATAGCCTTAGTTCACTTTGAATGATTTGTTATCTTTATCTTGAGAGAGAGAGAGAGAGAGAGAGGAGAGAGAGAGGAGAGAGAGAGAGAGAGAGAGAGAGAGTATCATTATCAATAAAACAAACGGTTCCAGCTGTTAAGTTATCTAATTTGCAATTGGGATTTGTATTATATTTTGACCTTATAAGGTAACTGTCCTTCTCTAATAGATGAGATTTAACACTATATTTAACTGTATCCAACGCTGGGTGCTGCAGACTTCCATTTATCACAAAAAAGGTAAGGAAATGTTCAAGTCCTATCTTGATTCATTCTATAAATCAATAAAATTATTTATTAAATATAATTTTTACCATTTTTAACAATTTTTGGCAAAGATTCACAAGAAACTGCCGATCCTATTTGGAATGAAAAAAGACAATTATTTCCAATTACCATCAATAATTTTACTGGGTGTCGTGCAATCGAAGATTTCATCCTGATTTTGTGAGTTCAACCCCTTATTAATTCTGAACATCTTTGTATCGTACGGAAACTCCAGAGATAAAATTGACTTATTTTTTCCAATGCTTATCTAAAAATAATCCTTTGCTACAGAAATATTGAAGCGATTTCGTAATTGTTTCTAATATCAATTGTACAGCTAATTTTCCATTCATACGCTGAAAGCCACTGACATTTATGTTTCTCCAAGTTTATATGATGTTTTCAGATCACTTTTACTTTATAAGTTCCCTTAGCAAAGAGTAGTGGGACAAAATCACCGTCAATTTGCTGCGTGCGACGACGTTTGAGCGCAAGACAAATAAGCGCCGGCAAATGAGCGCCGACGTATGAGCCCAAGACACTTAAGCGCAGTAACATTTGAGCGCAGACAGTTTGAGCGCCAAAATGTCTCTCTCTCTTTCTCTCTCTCTCCTCTCTCTCTCTCTCTCTCTCTCTCTCTCTCTCGTTAAATATAATTACAGTCGTTTGGTTATTAACATTAAAACTTGGAATTATCCCTTTTAGGAAATATAAACAAAACTTTTAGGAATGTAAACAAAACTTTCTTAAAGGGATATTACTTGAATATATTTATTTCTTGAAACCCAAGTGTTTGGAGTGTATATGAACGTGTTCTTAGTGAACTTCCACGTACCAATAATTCATTAGAAGGGTGGCATCGGGCAATACAGATGTCCGTAGGTCATATGCATCCTACAATTTACAAATGTGTTAATATTTTAAAACTAGAACAAAATCATACAGCAAATAAAGTGATCCGGATAGATTCGGGCCAAGACATTGGAAAAAACACTAAATATGTAAGAGTCAATAAAGCAATATCTAGAATTGTTAGTGAATATTCTTCAACAGAACCAATAGAATATCTCCGGTCAATATCTTATAATATTAGCTTACAGAAATAGTTTTTTTTTAGTTTTTATTTAAATTGTTTTTACTTTAAAAAAAAAAAATTCAATGTCATAACAATTTCATTTTCTTACTTTAAAGAAATGGTTATTTTACTTAGATAATTGTATTTATCTCAAATTTTTTTACTATATTTCATGTTAATTACTTATAATAAATAAATGAGTGTCCCATATTGAATAATTGTGTTTATTATCCCTAATTGTTTTTTATTTTATATTTTATGGTAATTCATAACAAAGTAAGATTGTTCAAAATTGTTCAAATTTAAAAAATACAGTATATCAAACGATTGTAATAGCCAAACACGAATACTGAGAGAGAAAGAGAGAAAGAGTTTGATGAAATGTTTACTTTTCCTAAATGGAATGATTTTCACGATGGTTACTACACGACTGTAATAACCATGCAACAAATATGGAGAGAAAGGGTTGAATTTATGGCGCTCAAATGTCGGCGCTCATATGTTTATTGCGCTCAAACTGTCTTGCGCTAAATTGTCGGCGCTTATTTGACGGCGCTCATTAGTCTTGCGCTCAAATGTCGGCCAACCAATTTGCTGAAAGCCATTATCAAATAAATTGTTTCTTATTAGTATCATGAGATGTGGAGCATCAGCAAAGACACACAAACAACGCGATCGGTGATGCGGGATTTTCAATCATCGAATTATGCACACTTATGCCTAAAGATTTCCATAAACTAACGTTGGTAGGAACTTGGTCGTTAAATATAAACATTACAGGAAAACTTGCTAGTTCTATCTCAACGATAGTATAACTTTTAGAGCATAAAGAGTATCTGAATCTTAGTCATAACTACATTTTTAGGCAATGCTGCATTCATCAAATGATTAGATAGAAACACGCGCAAATTATTTCTGATTTGTGCTTGAATAATTTGATAACAGTCTTTAAAATTCATGGTTCGACATCCAAAATATACTAATACAACTATTTAACGTAGAAATGGAGGAAAAGAGTGGAATATTGAACACCAGCTTCCTTGTAAGCAAACTGTAAAATAGTAAATACCGGAAAAACAAAGGCTGGTAAGTCAGGACCACGGTGCGGTGTGACGTCATCTATAACCGCATGGCTAGCCTGCGCAGTAGAGGACACAATTTGGGTCGCTGATGGGTAGACCTAGTATTCTATAGACCTTGATATAAGCTTGCCGACCAGGGTTCGATTCCCGGCCGGAGCCAAGCTCTTGTCTTTGTGAGATTTCGCCTGGGGCTCTGATCCCGAGGTCGTTAAGAGAATCCAGACATTAATATATCAAAATATATATGGCTTATTAAAATATATATATATATATATATATATATATATATCCTGGCTGGATAAGAAAGTGTCTCAAGAGATTTGGTGGTCAATTTATTCCTAAGAAGTGTTTTTATTCTTTATTTTGTACCATGTTGCAAGTATTGTTCTCCTGTGTGGTCTTCAGGTGCTGGTTCTCATGTTAGTTATTTTGATAGGAACTTACGGTCTATTAGGTTTTTATTCCTGATCTAAATATTAATATTTGGCACCTTTAATCAATTAGTTCATTATGAATGTTGCATAAGATTTTTATTTTCATAATTCTAACCATTCTCTACATTTGGATATTCCCGGACAGTTTCATCCTGTTCGTAATAGCCTACTAGGTATGCAGTTAAATCTAATAGTCAGGACTTCTCCACCATGAGGGGTCAATACTACCTATTACTCTAGAAGTTTTCTTCCTGCTGTGATCAGGTTGTGGAATGATTTACCCAATCGGGTAGTTGGATCTTTACAACTTCTTTTTTTATTTTATTTTATTTATTTTTTTTTGTAACAGGTTTGCATAAGTCCTTTTATAGTTTATAAATCAAATATCTATTTTAATGTTGCTAATTTCTATAAAATATTTTATTAAATTTTCCTTATATCGATAATTTTTTTTTTCATTCCCTCACTTAGCTATTTGTCCCTGTTGGAACCCTTTTGCTTATAGCATCTTGCTTTTCTAACTAGGATTGTATCTAGTAATAATAATAACAATAATAACAATAATAATAATAATAATAATAATAAATAATAATAATAATAATAATAAATATATATATATATAAAAATATATACATATTATATATATATATATATATATACTGTATATATATATATATATATATATAAGTGTGTGTGGGTGTGTGCGTGTGTGTGTATGTAGTCATTTGTCCATGTTATGTAGTTGAATATGGAAAATCGGATGTTTTGTGTTAGGCAATGTTATGCAATAGCACTGCATGTACCAAAGGTAACGTTAATCCAATATTACTTAATTGCCTGTTCATGTTTGACTGTTATTATGATGCATTAAATAAGTGACACAGCATATACAATCTTTGCACTTGATTCGGTATTAACAGCATTAAAGAAGCATACAATTTTCAATAATATATATTCATAAAATAGATTAGAGTATTTTGCATCTATTGTTACTTCTCTATTTTTATTCATATTTTTATGTTGTTAGCCTTATCTAAAATAGTCATGGAAGAATTCTATAGCTTGTCGGGATCACTCATACTAATGTAATGTAGAAATCTATAAGATCTTATATTTTAGAAGCATAAACTATATCCAACAAGATTTAGGCGACTCCAGATGAGATGTTGAACATTATATTGATTATCCTAATTATTTTACGAAAAAAGCAGAGATGATTATTTATTGAATACTATATCAAGATAGAAATTTAATATTTGGCAGCGTTGGGTGAGATGTTGAGCATCACAATAATCAACATAATTTTTAAAAGTAAAATGCTGAGATGCTTATTTATGAAATACTATATAAATTAATTAACTTAGTATTTGGTGACGTCTGGGGTTTGAGAGGAAAGTGAACACAAGTAGCCAACAGGGAGAACAACTCTAAAGGAACATTACCGAAAAGGTTGTTTATCAAGGAACAATGGGTCGTACGAACTTCCCAACAGAGAAATCAATTCGTCCAAAATTGTCAGTTTCTTTTACTTCTATATAAAGGAAAACATAGGTTGGCTTGTAATTTTTTACCAGTAAGTAGGTGAGCAGTCGTGCCAAAGAATAATAAGGGGCATGATAAAATTTCCAAGCATGAAGAAAATAAAAGAGCATGAAATATACCACCTACAAAATTATATTAGGAAGTATTAAAGATGCGAAGAAGAAATCATTGCTACAAGGTTTAAAACCTTGAAACCTGCAGAGGACACAAGCAAAGATGCATTTATGACTCTTACCTTATATTTTAGTCTTTGGTTCAATAAATTTTTTGTAAGGTATGAATTATGGCAAAGGCAAATCAAAGGTAAGATGAAAGATACAGTTGTGACTAAACTAAAAAATTTTATCAATTGTGAATATTTGGTTTCAAAATATTATAATACACAGGTAAGAAAAAAAAACCTAAAAGATAGATATAACACTAGAGAAGGTATCAATTATAGACAAAACTTTAGAAAATTGAAAAGTTAAAGTAACTTGATAGGAACTACAAATATTAGAACGGAAAATTCTAAAAATAAGTGAAGTAGGCTTCAAGGGTATTGAGAATCAGATAATGATTGCGTCAAGGCCTAGGTAGAAGAAATTGCTTAACCCTAATGTTCATAAATATCAGAATCTTACCTTTACATAGAAAATAAAACATTAAAAACCTAAAAGCCATTAGTGTGGTCAAAACTATCCACTCACATTTGAAGGAAAGAAATGTCCTGTTACCGAACAAACATACAATTTACAATCGTTTGCAGGATTTTAACTACTATGCTAAGAAAATAAATGCTGCAGTTGATTCTAGTATAGGCCAAGAAAATAAGTGCAGAAAAGATATATAAAAAATAGTATTTAATTTTGCATAAACTCCATCAACTAAAATGCAAAGAGACATATCATGACAGAAGTGATAATAAATGGTAGACCAACTTTAATGTAAGTTGACATAACAGCTGATGTATCAATTAAAACTTAGAAAATAAAAGATTCTATTCCTTTAAAGTTCATTTGGGGCACAACTAGATTTTTTAAAGATTATAGGGACTTTGACATTTGAGTAATAGGTGCCTCATAAGTAGAAGTACAATATAATTGATAAAAGTTAGACAGAGTGCCATTAAAAGTAGTTGTAGGTAAGGGACAGACTGTACTAGTTTTATAGTGGTTATTTTGTCATAATCTAATTGGCGACGTATTTTAAAGGTTACAAACATACAAGAAGATCACATAAATTGAATACGGTAAAAAAAAAATTCTAAAGCCATTTTTTTGTTGAAAGCAAGTTATATTCCTGGATATTTTTGTCCAAGCCTTGTATCATATACATTGAAAAGTTCCTTAAAAAAATAAAAAATATAAGTATATAAATCAAGCAATTACAAAGTGAAGGTTCATGGAATAATGTTAGATGTTCAGGTTGTGCTACACCATTATTTCCTAGTGTGAAGAAATATGGTCAGGTTATGTTATGTGGAGATTACAAATTATTATGAAATCTACAGCTTCGGGTAGCTAAACACCCAATGCCAAATCCTATACATAATATCTAAAAATATGTCACGATGTACTGTATATTTAATCTGGAACTTAGACGGGCATCGATGGAAAATAAGAAAAGTTATGGATTGTAAATACACAATAAGACTTGCGTAATTCGTCCCCCCCCCCCTCTCCAGTAAAAAAACAAAACAAAACAAAAAAACTTTCATTGAATAGCTAGTAATCCAGCTACTTGGCAACAAATTATGGATATTTTTTTTGGCTGTTATGTTAAGAGTATTCATTATCATCTATCTACCTATCTACCACGACACTTCCACAATATGTGATTTTCCTCATTGTTCCTCCCTACCTGACAAAGGATTCGCCAGAGCTTGGTTGATACTACTAGGGTGACAAAGCTCATCCCTCATCCGGCGTCCAACACAAAGGAAGCTTCATATGATGACTTCCTTATTACCACTACCTCAAAGATGTCACCATAAATAGGAGGAGCATTCTAAAAATTTTAATGTTTTCCTTCTTACCTTAGAATGTCTCAGGGAGTAATTTTTTGGGGTATTTATTTCCACTGCGCATGTTTACTTCTATCCATTGTAACAACGAAAATGGTAAACAACAGATGGACATTAAGGATTAATTTCTCCTCCTAAGACGCTCTTTGGCCTCTCTCACATCTAGCCTCCGGTTACCTAGGACTTTCTTCACTCCATGATTCCACCCAAACCTATTGGTTCCTATTGCGCTTCTTCTATTCACTCATGAATTTATTCTGAAGACACCCATTCTCTACCCTTTTTTCATGGCCTAATCTCTTTAACACATTCATAGCCAATTTAACTTCTAATTTATTCCAATAAACTGTCCTAACTCTTACTACTTTTTTTCCTAATCCTATCCACCTGAGGTACACCAACTACAGTAAACTTCTGAAAGACTTCATCTTGAAAACATTCAATTTCAGTCTTTTTGCACAATCATATCCAACAACTGCGATCCATCAATCACAAGGTGTACAATAACTTCCCAAGCCCCTTTCACCACCACCAGAACTTCAAATCCTTCATTCATTCCAAGAAAACCATTTAATTACATTTCATTATTTGCGATAGCAATAGAACTAAAGTGCTTAAACTGATCTACTTCTTCAAATAATACTACATTGAATCTAGCACAAATATTGAGCACTTAATGACTTACTCTTACCTGTACTAACTTGCAATTTCCTTCTCTCACATATCCCTCCAAGCTCTGTCATTAATCGACACAGATTATCTGGGTCAGCAACAAATATAGTATCATCCTCAAATAGCAACTGGTTCACCTCACACTAATGATCAATCTCATCTATCAGTTTTGATCCTCGGCAGAGCATTTAAGCATTCACAATCTTTTGTATATAGCAATAACTAATACGTATATATTTAACGGCTTACAACGATAATAAAAGACAAATGTTAAATGAATTGGCCTTTCGAATTGTGAAACACCTAAAAAAGACAAAAGAACATTAAAAATAAGAATATTTTCTTATATCAATGTTATATGGGAGCACAATCAATTTAAAAAAATGATAATAACCATAATTATCCATCAAGCTATAATTATCATAACACAATAAATAATATAAATAATTTCATGATTTACTCGTAAATTATTACAGTATTATTAAATTATATAACAAAGTTTATATAACAGCGCAAAAGTAGTCAGAAGAATAACAAAAAGAAAATCAACTGAAAATCTGGAAAACAAGTTTAATAAACTTCAATGATAATTTTTCAGCACAATTTTAACTTATATAAATGAGATTATATTATAAATTGATTTCCACCTAGAGATATACAAACCAGCTGAACTGATATTTAGTTTTTTTAGCCAGAAAATTTTAAAACTTTGAATTTATCATATCAATGCAATCTTTCATAATCAATGACTGTTTTGGTATTAAGCTTTTATGATTTTTACACTATCAAAAAATTCTGCTTTTCATGTTGTAGGCGATAACCGATTGATGGAGCTGCCTATAATTATCTTAGATTATGTAAGCCAGTTCTTTGACGGTGTATGTGTATGAGTTTACTAACATAAAAAAAAAAAGTAATGAAGAACTAAGGTTAAACAATCGAACCACAGTTTATTACGTAAAAGTAAAACGCTTTGAGTTTTTATATGAGAAATCCTATAAAATTCGATATACATAAGGAGCCTGTGCCATTTATTGCAATACAATTACATCATAAGGAGCTAAATTTTTTCGTCTAAAAATTATAATTTTAGTTCTTCCTGAACATGGTAATTATGATCATGGTTTCGACTACAGTGGTCTTTTTTTATTAAAATTGGTTGTTATAAACACACGCATATATATATATATATATATATATATATATATATATATATATATATATATATATATATATATATATATATATATATATATATATTATATGACCCATAGATACATAATAGAACATGCACAATAAGTATCGTGTGACTTTGGTGTACTGTAGTTAATTGATACATTACTTCTATATAGTGAAGCGCCTTCATCATCATCATCTCCCGCTACTCTTATATGAAGAAAATGCCCTCGGTTAAGTTTAACCAGTCGTCTCTATTTGAGGGCTTTAAATCAACACTTCTTAGTTCATCATATCCTAATTCACGCTTTACAGTCCACAGCCATGTAGGCCAGAGTCTTCCAAGTCTTCTAATGCCTTGTGGTGTCTAGATACAAGTCTGGTGTACTAATCAATCCTTCAGATAGCGAAAGGTTGCCTAAAAGCATCTCCGTCTACCCCTTATTAAGATCTCAACAAAATATGGCTCACAAGTAATCTTTCGTACAGTATCATGTCTAATCCTGCCCTGCCATTTAACTCCAATTATTATTATTTTGAGGGTGGTTCTCATATTTACAAAATGCTGCAAACTGTTTCATAGCCATACCAAGACCTATCCCACTAAACTGACATGTTGCCCTATTTTCTCTCTCTCTCACTCTCTTTTTTTTTCTTTTTTTGGCTCTGTTATTCTTGGCTTTTTGATTTCTAAATTTTATTTAACCTAGCAAATATGTGGTTTGCTCTTCGCAATGTTTCATTGAACTCCAATTCTTAACGCCCTCTTTTAGAGATCATACTTCGTAAATGTAATTTTTTTTGTACCCAATTAATCCTCTCTCCTCCCAATGTGTTTTCATCTTATCATACGTATTTCTTTCTCATCATCTGTATTTTTCTTCTATTTACCTTAAGCCCAACCTCTTAACATTTCCTTTATTTGGTAAGCAAGCATAACGTTCCTT
>NC_090736.1:116145711-116163211 GCF_036898095.1 Palaemon carinicauda
ACACAGACATGTGATTATATAAAATATCTTTTTATTTCTTGTTTTATGAGGATGATATGGATTTAAATATTTATTGCAAATAAGTTGTTTATAGCGATGTAAAATAATAAAATTTTTACTAAGTAGGAAAAAGCATTTAACCAATTCCCGCACCCGAAAGAGAATTAAGATTTTAATTAATATTTGGGTCATGAAAATATCCTCCACCTGTGAGCTTCCTAATTAAACGAGGAACTGTTGGAATACAACTGTATCATACTTTTGAAATGGATATTCATTAGGGGGAAAAATGTAAGCTATGCCGTACTCTCCGTTGTTGTCAAGGCATTAATTAAAAGCTTTAAGTGATATATAAATTAGTACGGAATTATAACGCTATTAACACATTTTTTTTGTTATATGGTATGTGGTATAGGTGCGCAGATATATATATATATATATATATATATATATATATATATATATATATATATATATATATATATATATATATATATGTATATATATATATATATTTATATATATATATATATATATATATATATATATATATATATATATATATATATATATATATATATATATATATATATATATATATATATATATATATATATATATATATATATATATATTTATATTTATATATATATATATAGATATATATATATATATATATATATATATATATATATATATATATATATATATAGATATATATTCTTAATTGTAAATATATATATGTATATATATATATATATATATATATATATATATATATATATATATATATATATATATATATAACGGATTTTGAGCGAAGCGAAAAATCTATTTTTGGGTGAGATAGCCATGGCGTCCTGATGGAAGGTTCCTGTTTGGTAGCTTCCTTGGGTATAAGACTACTAAGATATTCCCAGAGAATTTAACCACAGGTTATCACAGAATTCTAACTTCTGGAGCGAGTATCTCAAAGGTTTCCCTTTAAGACATCGTAATACAACAGGGGACACGCATGTCTGAACGTGCCACATAGCTATCTCCACCCCGAACAGAGTTAATGCTTCGGTGTGTAAGGGCTGAGAATAGCTGGGAGCCGTTCCACAGCTAATCTCACTCGTGGCTACTATTGATACTCGAGACGTAAACAAACGGACGCCATTGCTCTAATGACGTCACGCGCGTCTTTATCCTGGCGCCAGTTGCTGCCCATCACCATGATACAATTGTGTAGGGTGGGAACAAACTGACGAAGTAGTAGGGAGGGTCCATCAGGACGCCATGGCTATCTCACCCAAAAATAGATTTTTCGCTTCGCTCAAAATCCGTTTTTTGGGCTCAAGCCATGGCGTCCTGATGGAAGAGTACCAGAGAATCAATGTATCGTGGTAGATTTTCCCCCAGAGTTAAGTGCCTAGGCATTGACAAAACAGCAAAGTAATCTTAGGTAAGAACCATAGGAACGAAGTATCCTGCCCCCCATTGGTAGGAAGTTCCCATGGGCTATGCCGACGTCAAAGTGGTATTGAAGGGCTATTCATCTTGACAGAAGAACTTTTAAGAACTTAGAGATGAAGCAGAATGTTTGATATTTGTATAGGAACATTCTGAAGTAGGCCAGTGGTGGTTGGGCACTGTGTATAGAGTTCATCTCCTGATTATCAGAAGTAAGTATTCATGTAGGAACCTTACTGAGACAAGGTGAATATAATTTAGGATTAGACATCTTAAATTCTTCATGACCATAAGAAAGGAGGAATAAATAAAACTATGACAGTATGTATTTCATAGTAAGTAGGAGCTGAAAGAGACGCATAAGTAATAAAATAGAAATTTTATTTCACAATGCAGAAATTAAATAATTTACAGCAAAAGTAAAGTTCATTTACAGTAATAATAATGTACATAGAAATAAAGGCTTGCTCTTGAATCTGAAAAGGAATTTCAGGATTAGTAGGTACCCGTTCTCGAGGAACGCAAGTCTTTAAACAACACATCATGCTCAAGGCATGCGGCACTTGTGTGACACTATGACATTTCACCTGGGATAAGAACAGTTATAAAAGCACTAAGTGTTTTTAGACATCACTATGAATCACTCGAGGGTCAACATAGGCACCCGAAGAGTTAGAGTCCCAAGTAACTCACTGTTCTACGCAGAGTTAGGTGCAGGTTTCATAACACTACCTGCGGCTACCACAAAATGTTTGATTTCGTGCACTTGTTTCGCATAATGTTTAAAGAAAACTCGCGAGGACTTCCAGCCCGTAAAGTTTTTAAGGCTCTCAAAGTCCATGCTCTGAAAGAAGTTCAGAGAAGATGCCACTTTTCTAGGATCATGACCAGCGGGTGTACTGTTCGGATCCGCTCTGCGAATGAAGTAGGTGATTTTCGCTCTTAATTGTTTCAGTGACAGGTCGCTGCCCGATGTTTCTCCTTTGAAGAGTTGGCCTCCACCAAAGTTCGAAGTTCTGCGAAGATAGACCTTGAGACTCTCTACTGGACATAGAGAGACATCCTCCTTCAGGGGGCATATTCTCCAAGGGCCCCATCTTTTGGTGGGTAATTCATTTTTGGCGAGAAACGTCGGATCAGGGGAGAGGGTCACTTCTCCTGAATCAGCAAACAGGATGTGTCCCTCTTCTCTTGATAATGCCACTATTTCGCTGACTCGAGCTCCCGAGGCGAGAGCAAATAAAAATATAACTTTCTGAGTCAGATCCTTGAGGGGGCATGAATCGTTGTCCAAGTTGGAGGCGAAATGGAGCACCTTGTCTAGTGACCAGGAGATCGGTTTCGGAGGGGGTGCTGGGCGTAGGCGAGCACATGCTTTTGGTAATTTGTTAAAGATGTCGTTGGACAGATCAATTTGGAAAGCATATAGAATTGGTCTAGTCAAAGCCGATTTGCAGGTTGAAATCGTATTGGCTGCTAATCCTTGTCCATGAAGGTGAATGAAGAAGGACATACAGAAATCAATGGTGATTTCATTAGGATTTTTTGCTTTAACAAAGGAGACCCATTTCCTCCAGGATGATTCATATTGCCGTCTCGTGGATTCGGTCTTGTATTCCTCTAGGAAGTCTAGACTTTTCTTCGAGATCCCAAACCTCTTCTTTGCGGCAAGGGAGAGAAAATCATGAGATGAAGGTCCTTGATTTTCGATGATGAAGCGAAGACAGTCGACTTCTGTACTTGTTGAGAGAGAACTGGGCCCGGGAGAGGGATCAGCTTGGGCTGCAGCTCCAGGACCAGGGGGTACCAGTTGCTCCGGGGCCACTTGGGAGCCACTAGGGCCGCTGTCCCTTTGAAGGTTCTCAGTTTGGAGAGGACTTTCAACAGAAGGTTGGTGGGAGGGAACAGGTATATCTTGGACCATCTGTTCCAGTCCAGTGACATGGCGTCCACCGCTTCTGCTTTGGGGTCCTCGTACGGGGCTACGTACAGAGGAAGTTGATTGTTGTCGCTCGTTGCAAAGAGATCTATCTGAAGTTCTGGGACTTGATGAGAGATGAAGGAGAATGATCTTGCGTCTAGAGACCATTCCGACTCTATCGGGTTTGTCCGAGATAGAGCATCCGCTGTCACGTTGAGGAATCCTTGTAGGTGAACTGCAGACAGGTGCCACTTCTTCTTCTCCGCCAGACGGAAGATTGGGAGAAGCACCTGATTTATCTGGGGCGATCTTGAGCCTTGGCGATTGAGACAACGAACTACCACCGAGTTGTCTAGGGTTAGACGGATGTGGATCGAGGGCGGCGGGGATAACTTCTTCAGAGTAAGAAGGACCGCCATGGCCTCCAAGATGTTTATGTGGAACGTCTTGAATAGCGGAGACCAGGTCCCTTGAGCTTGTTTCAGGTGGGAGTGACCTCCCCAGCCCTCCAGTGAGGCATCCGTGTGGATGTTGAGTGATGAAGGAGGGTGTTGGAGAGGAATGGACCTTTTTAGGGCCTTTGCTTCCGACCACGGCTTTAGGAGGCGTCGAAGTCTGTTTGGAAGCCGTCTCTTGAGGTCTCTTCGAGCGATGGATGCCGATCGTCTCCAGACTCCCGCGGCATCCTTTAGCTGTGCGCGAAGCACTGGGTTTGTCACTGAGGCGAATTGTAGAGAGCCTAGAACTCGTTCCTGCTGTCGTCTTGAAATGCGTTTGGATTTCAGTAGTCGCTTGACAGACCCTGCTATTTCCTTCCTTTTCTTCTGGGGGATGGAAAGGCGGTGTGACTGAAGATTCCAGTGGATTCCCAGCCACTGAAACTTCTGAGCTGGAGAGAGGCGAGATTTCTTCTCGTTGATCTTGAATCCCAGGTGTTCTAGGTACTGGGTAACTTCGTCGCAAGACTTTGCACACTCTTCGGGCGATGGAGCCCAGACTAGCCAGTCGTCGAGGTAGGCCATCACCTGGACGTTTCTTAGGCGGAGCTGTTGTACTATGGCATCCGCCAGCTTTGTGAAGATCCGAGGGGCCACATTGAGGCCGAATGGCATGGCCCGGAAGGCGTAGCTTTTCCTTTGGAGTCGAAATCCTAGGTAGGAGGAAGCATGATGGTTCATTGGAATGTGCCAATAGGCATCCGCCAGGTCTATAGAGACCGTGTAGGAACCTTGAGGCAGAAGGGTCCTTATTTGTTGAAGCGTCAGCATCTTGAATTTGTTGTTCTCTATGAACTTGTTGAGGGGGGATAAGTCCAGAATGACTCTGAGCTTGTCTGAGTCCTTCTTGGGAACGCAAAACAGTCTCCCTTGGAACCTGGTGGACTTTACCTTCCTTATCACCTTCTTGTTCAAGAGGTCTAGAACATATTCTTCCAGAATGGGGGTCGATTGTTGAAAGAACCGCTGGAAGATTGGGGGTGGTTGCACCCAACTCCAGCCTAGACCGTTCTTGATGATGCTGTGTGCCCAGGGATCGAAGGTCCAACGATCCTGGAATTGGCGGAGTCTTCCTCCCACCGGAAGCACTTCATTGCTTCTGGTGTCCCGAGGACTTGTTGCCTCGGCCGCTAGCTCCCTTTCCTCCTCTACCTCTGGAGGGACGACGAGAGGCGTCTCTGCTTGCACCCCTGGACGAGCCTCTACCTTTGGCATGAAAGGTAGTGGATGGTTGCTCAAAGGCAGGGGTGAAGACCGGTGACTGTGACAACACCGGTTGGGGGACCAATTGAAAGGTCTGCTGTGGTTGGGCAACCACTTGGGAGGTAGCGGGTCCCGGAAACTGACGTCGTTGTTGACGTTGCTGGGGTTTTGACTTCTGAGGTTTCCTCTTAGGCTGAGGTCCATCGTCCTGAGAGGGTTTCCTTTTTCTGGACATGCCCCACTTGTGGAGAAGGTTCCTATTCTCCGTGGCGGCTCTGTCAGTTATTTCCTTGACAAGGTCAGAAGGAAACAGGTGCTTTCCCCAGATGTTGGAGGAAATCAGCCTCCGGGGTTCGTGTTTCACGGTGGCACCGACAAACACGAATTCACGACAGGCTCTACGAGCCTTTATGAAATGGTACAAGTCCTTCATTACTGTAAATAAGTGGGATTTGGCTAGTACCATGTAGTGATCAGGTACTCTTGTGTCACAGGCCATAACTTCAAGTTGGACTTGATGAGAAAGAGATGCCGCAAGCCTCTCCTTCGTGTCTTGTTCCCGGCGAAGGAGGTGATCATTGAGCTTAGGGAGGTCCTCATTAAACTGACGTCCGGCGACGTCAGGATCGAGCCTACCCACGACGAAAGTATGTTGAACATCTTTCCATTGTCGAGTGTCAGGGGGTGTCACGATGGAGAAGGGTCTGCACTCCTCCAGTGCAGGGCAGGGTTTTCCTTCTTCCGCCACTTTAAGGCATGCAGCTAAGGCCTTTTCCAAGAAAGGAAGAACCGCAGTGTCAGGTGCGACGTATGTAGGATGCTTCTTGCTCAAGGCAGGAAGCTTAGAGCAGGTAAAGCCCCTGCTCTTGAATGCGGAGGCTAGCATAGCCTGGGCCTTTGCGAGATCGAACACTATCTCTTCTTTAGGTTCGGTCTCCTCCTTCGAGGCAGGTTCGGAACGAAGCCGGACGTAACAGTCCGGGTAGGCCTCGAAGCTTGGGAAGAACTCCACATCTTCCAACGGGACCGTGCCAATCTTGTCACTAACAAAGATCCTGCCGGTCGCAATAACCATATGCTCTGCATACCTCCACGGGTTGGCATGAGAGCAAGCTGGGAGATCCTTAACCGAAATCTTCTTCGGTTCTCTGGATCCAATCATTGACCTGATGGACTCCTGGTTCTCCTTCAGTCTGTCGTCCATGACAGCTCTAATCAGCCGGAAAAGTTCTTGGGTAGACGAAGAGGGATCCGGGGTCGAGGAGGTAGACGGAATGGACACATCCGTCGGTGTAGGAGTAGGCGGAGGGATGGATGAGGGAGGAGCTCCAAGCTCCGACTCGGTGTATTCCACCTTGTCTTCGTCCTCTTCGGCTCCTTGAGCCATAAGCGTCTTCTCCGTGTCTTCCGAGACGTCAGAGATCTGTTCATCATCCTCGGAATCTAAACGACACTCATGCATGGACTGAGCCATGACCACATCAGGTTCCACCGTAATTTGGACAGTGGGGATTGCTTCTTTCGGAACCACTGAGTCAGGGGAGGCCTTAGGGAACAACAGGGACCTCAGTTCTTCGGTGGCCAGGTACGGTCCGGTAGCATTTTTCTGAAAGCCACGCACCCACTTGCGCAGCTTTTCACGAGAAATGTCTCTAACCTCCGCTGAGGGAGGGTTATGGAAGGCCTCAACTAGGTGGGCCTGGCAGACCGTACAATCCAGTGGATTCCAGAACTTCAAATCCCCTTTCTTGTCTGCACAAGGGGCGTGAGTCCTGCAAGCCGTATGCCCGTAAAACTGCGGGCGTTTCACAGCGCAGAAGGCGAAGTCACACTTCATCTGCTCCTCCTGTGGAAGAAAGAGAAAATGAGTATGGGGGAGTCATAGGAATGGCTCTTAAACTAAGTTAATATTAATCATTAATTTTAACTTAAAGAAGGTGTGATGCATAGAGAATGAAAACAGTAAAGGAGAACACGCTCCATGCATCTCGCCCGGCTGGTTACCATAAGCTTGGTCCTGGGATAATCCAAATGACCGAGATCATTGGATATAGTTTCCTAGGATTCCCATTATATTGGAACTCCATGGAAAGCCAAGGACAAGGTTGGGATCGAATTCATTCGGTTCCCAGTTAAGAGCCAGAAGGCCTCATTAAAGGTAACTGCTTCTGGCAACCAGCCGTGCTAAGATGCACATAGCATGCTGGAATTAGAAGAATGCAAAGAGACAGCATGATCACTAATAGAGCAGTACTAGGTACTGATCTTAAAAGCAAAGCAGCTTATCTATTTGCTATGTAGGGCTATCTTAGTCTTATGATAGCTACAGTGAGGGGGTGCAAGTATTCTTGACGCCTCTGGGGCATCCGGCAAGCCGCCGGCATGCCGGAGCCCGCTCCAGCATAGATTCTGGCATTAGAACAGACAATTTTCAAAAGTCAGTTAGATACCAGGATGGCGGCTGCCGGCACAACGGCGGCACGCCGGCAGGGAGCGGCGGCTCCGGCAGCCGGAGGATGCCAGGTTGGTGACTGGGATAAGGATGGTACAGGTAGTATCGGGTTGCCGGCAGTATATGCCGGCACTCCGGTGATCGACCGGCAAGCGGACGATTAGATAGGAGTAGGAGAGCCGCCGGTAGTAGCCGGCGGCAGCCGGCAGTCCCTCGGTACACGGGGGGCTGGCGGCAAGGGTAGGGAAGTCACCAAGAGGGAGGCAGGTATTGCCGACAGTAGAGGCGGCAAGAGACCGGCACCCGGATAGAAAGAGAGACAGGGGGAGGGGGGAAGGGATGCAGGAAGTACCGTCAGGGTTCCAGACATCCCTCCCCCTCCCTGAGAGGGTGTACCCATGATAGAGACAGGCTCTAACATCCATAAGCAGGGGTCACTAGGGACCGGGAGCAGGTAGCCCAAGGGAGGGCTAGGGAACACCCAAGAGGGGGGGGGGAGACTCCCCTATGCAGAACTACAATAGTAACTAACCTTATAGGACACTATGAAGGTATATGTACCAGAGCGGACTGCACAGGGAAGCTCGGGTAGCCCTACTCATCCACCCTAAGGAGGATTTGTAGGACAGGGGACAGATGAGTATAAACTAACCTAAGCATAGGCTAGGCTATACAAGAGATAGGTGGGGAGGGAGAAGAGAGAGGTCTTCCCAGGAAGGGTTTCTGTACCAGAGCGGCCACTAAGGGAAGGGAGGACACTCCCTAACCTAAGATCAGGCTGATCGGCTAAAACGGTGCAAGAGTACAGTTTCAGCATGGAACAGAGAAACCTTCCTAACCCGACCTAGAGCAGGGCTAAAAGTCCTGAACTAGGCAAGGAAGAAGACATATCGCTATCGCAGGAAAGTCATAGACTATCCTAGCCATAGAGGTAGGCTAGCCTAACCTCACTCTCAGACGCAATCCTAAAGGGGGTTCATTCCTTTAGGGAGGACTGAGAGGCGATATATATACTCTATTAGACAATTAATCCCTTTACTCAGAAAAGGGGTCAAGGCTAAATAGAGGGAATGCCAAGGCAGGGGATGAAGGAAGCATATAGGGGTCCTAAGGTTAGGTTAGGCTAGAAAGAATCACTGACTAGCCTATCCCCTATATGGTCCCTGAAGGCGAAAACATTTGCATCACTAGTCAAAAGTATTGTAAAATAATAATGCCACTATCTTCATAACTTAGTCTAGGATCACTAATAAATCATGCAAGAACACTTGTATGTAGGCTCCTGGCCTGGGGGCTATAGTAGCCGACTGGTATGAGGTCAATCGATGACCGATAAAAAGCGTCTAAACACGATATAAAAGTTCCTAGCTATGAAGACTAAATAAACTAATGTATTCGATTAGTATATAAAGCCGGAAGCGTTGTTGTGGCTAACTAAATAAGACATGCAAAACAACAACGACGCCATAAAATGGCGGGTCCGGTAGAGGCACAGCTCTGCCACAAAACATCAATTATTTCGCAAAATAATATTTACTTTACGGCCAGAGCTTAATTAAACAATACTGGAACCTTGTACTCAACTTTCCAGAAGAAGGCGAGGCTGAAGGTAACGACATAGCGAAGATGCAAAGCGATAAAGTTAACACAAGGGAAAATCCGTCTAAGTAGGGCAGCTACTAAACAAAGGATAAAGACGCGCGTGACGTCATTAGAGCAATGGCGTCCGTTTGTTTACGTCTCGAGTATCAATAGTAGCCACGAGTGAGATTAGCTGTGGAACGGCTCCCAGCTATTCTCAGCCCTTACACACCGAAGCATTAACTCTGTTCGGGGTGGAGATAGCTATGTGGCACGTTCAGACATGCGTGTCCCCTGTTGTATTACGATGTCTTAAAGGGAAACCTTTGAGATACTCGCTCCAGAAGTTAGAATTCTGTGATAACCTGTGGTTAAATTCTCTGGGAATATCTTAGTAGTCTTATACCCAAGGAAGCTACCAAACAGGAACCTTCCATCAGGACGCCATGGCTTGAGCCCAAAAATATATATATATATATATATAAATATATATATATATATATATATATATATATATATATATATATATATATATATATATATATATATATATATATATATTTAATTGTAAATTTATATGTATATATATATATATATATATATATATATATATATATATATATATATATATATATATATATATATATATATATATATATATATATATATATATATATATATATATATATATATATATATATATATATATATATATATATATATATATTTATATATATATATATATATATATATATATATATATATATATATATATATATATATATATATATATATATATATATTTATATATATATATATATATATATATATATATATATATATATATATATATATATATATATATATATATATATATATATATATATATATATATATATATGTGTGTGTGTGTGTGTGTGGTTCTCACCAGTAAAATCGATTTCCCCCTATGAGGATAAGTCTGGATCATTTCAAGAAAAACCATTAATGAAGGGGTCTCTCTCTCTCTCTCTCTCTCTCTCTCTCTCTCTCTCTCTCTCTCTCTCTCTCTCTCTCTCTCTCTCTCTTCCTGTAAAGTGTTTTAACCTTAATGACGTCAGGAAAATTATTAGCTTTTCCTCCGATGACGTAAAATTTGCTTGCTTTGTGCGCTAAGCGAAGACACTGCATCAACTGAGGTAAGAGATTTTTATTACAACGTTCTTTTAATGACTAAATGTTTTTCCTTGCTTAGTTTTAATAATTTTTTAACTACATTCATTAATGGTTTTTCTTGAAATGATCCAGATTTATCCTCATAGTGGAAGCTTGATTTTACTGGTGAGAACGATAACGCACATTTTAACAAAAACCTTAAACCTATTTTGCAGAAATAAAAGTACTTAATTGATTCTGTTACCTCTGCTAGACCGTGTTCGCCATATTTGTACGGGTTAGATAAAGTTCATAAGCCTGAAATCCATTAAGGCTAATTTTTAGGGCAACAGGTACAAATATTTATAAATTACCCAAATATTTTTCAAATTATCTCCTACATATGAAAAGAAATCAGTTGATCTTTGCGACAGATTACAAAGTGGTTACTTTGATATTATTTCATTGCTTACCGAAGTGCTTTATGATGTTTTTTTTTTTTTGGATTTCCAGTATGTTTTTTTTTTTTCTATGCTTATGAGTTACCATTCCCAAACCCATAGTGTTATTGAATTTATTTCCCTCCATGTTATAGACTGTTAATTATTTTTCAATGGTGATAACTATGAACAGGTGTTTTTTTGTATAATAGAAGAAATTTTTAATCTGTAAGCATTTGTTTCAACCATCCATTCATTAGTGTCAACCATAAAATTTACTAAAGAATATGAAGAAATAAACAGTATCCAGTTTTTATAATGGATTTCAGGCGTATGAACATTATTTAACCCGTACAAATATGGCGAACACTGTCTAGCAGAGGTAATAGAATCAATTAAGTACTTTTATTTCTGCAGAACAGGTTTAAGGTTTTGTTAAAATGTGCCTTATCGGTTCTCACCAGTAAAATCGAGCTTCCCCTATGAGGATAAGTCTGGATCATTTCAAGAAAAACCATTAATGAAGGGCTCTCTCTCTCTCTCTCTCTCTCTCTCTCTCTCTCTCTCTCTCTCTCTCTCTCTCTCTCTCTCTCTCTTCCTGTAAAGTGTTTTAACCTTAATGACGTCAGGAAAATTTTTAGCTTTTCTTTCGATGACGTAAAATTTGCTTGCTTTGTGCGCTAAGCGAAGACACTGCATCAACTGAGGTAAGAGATTTTTATTAAAATCATTTTCTAACCACATTTAATCATTCAAGATATTATATTCGCCTTAAATATGAATATGAGACTACTGTTATTAAAGGAGCCAAACCTCTTGAAACCCACCAACACCCAACAACAACGATCAAATGTTTAAACCTGAACAGATGCCTGTAAGAAGTATAGATAAATGTGTAGGGAAACTCAAACTTTATATATATATATATATATATATATATATATATATATATATATATATATATATATATATATATATATATATATATATATATATATATATATATACTCAATATTCTTAATAAAGTTTACTCACATGGCGTAAGAAAACCTTCTGATAGCTCCCCAAATGCTTTTCGAAGAACTTGACCTAGAATCATGGAATTTTCATCGATGATGTAGTTATTATTTTGAATAGGTTTTGAACCTTTTTATATACCTACTTTAAGTAAATGTAATGATTGGAATTTGTCGGTTTTTATGGGTACAGCATGTTCAGAGCAGGTATCATTTGAACTGTACCTAAAGGTTAGATGATGATTCTTTCAGGAGTTCATTTTCTACACCAAGAAAAAATGGATGACCAAAGACATTTTTGAAGGATGTTATTAGGCCTTTTTTAAACTCCCTGATTTATTTGCTGACTTGGCCGTTACTAAAAATGTCTTCAAATTGGGATTTTATTTGGTTTGCTGAAACACTTCTTGTTAAGTAATCTTGCTTGGATAATAGTCCAAAAAGTATTTTCAGCAATTATATCAGCATTTATAATGCGATCCTCAACATGCCTTGTTATAGGTGATACTAAAGAGAGGAAATGCGATATCTTTTAACACTATAAAACGGGTTAATGAAGTTCTGTAATGCATTCATGACCCTGAAGAAATCATCTCTATATTTTATTGTTTGAGAACTTCTGAAGTATTTTTTGAAATTAATTTCCTTACTCCGCATTTCTGCTTAGAGTAATGTTGCTTGTTTATCTATATAGTTGGACACAGGAATTCCTGAAACACCTGTCTCTTAGGAAGTGCACCCTGCCTCACAGTTATTGTACAGAGAGTTTCTCTCTGCAGCCCTGCCCAACATCTCTGCCATGACTCTCTCTGCTATCTATCTGGTTATTCAAAATGTCATAA
Source organism: Palaemon carinicauda (assembly GCF_036898095.1). Lineage (NCBI taxonomy): Eukaryota > Metazoa > Arthropoda > Malacostraca > Decapoda > Palaemonidae > Palaemon > Palaemon carinicauda. The sequence goes on from NC_090736.1 coordinate 116,158,253, forward strand.
TGATGTGACAAAGTGCACTCCAACAGAGAGAGGTGTAGTACGAATTCCTGTTTCCAACATTATATCTAGCACACCTCAGGTTACACCATCTCTAGTAAGTAGAGTGACTGCTGCTGAAGCCAATAATGTCCTTGTGAGATTAAATGAGAATTGTATTGCTTTCCTGATGGTTATGTCGAAAGCATTTTTTCATGATGGTACATTAACCTTCATCTGATCTACATACTAAATCTCTCAGTACCTGAATGGGAGATTGGCAGGTTCAAAATACCTAAAAAGTTGATATTAAATAATTTTGCTAGTCATTGCTGAAAAAAATAGGCTTCATTTTCTGCAGACGTTCAAAATGCAGATTAAAGCTATTTGTCTTTGTTGCTCTATCCATGTAGTCAAGCTAATTCTACAGAGATTCATCCAGTCCACCTCTACATACCCGAGCCGTGATATCTGTAATAAGAGATTGCCTTTTTTTTTTACATCTAGTGTTTTCAAAGCCTTCAATTAATTACTCTTTACAAGGATTTTTAGTATGATGCGTGGCTGTTCCCCATTCAATCTCAACAAATTCATCGGCAGAAACTGATCTGAGATAATACAAAAGCAGACAGTGTAATGCCTCTTGAATATCTTCCTGATCCCAAAGATATATGCTTTCCTTAGCAATTCAGGTTTCGCTACAGAATATACAATCAACTGGGTGACCAGAAAGTTCGCTACTGAGCCATTCACTCCTAACACATTGCTACCTGCTATTGTTACTGGCTAGTTATAGTTGCTACATATATTTACTTATAGGTATTTTGCTAGCATTATAATTTTTTAGTTTTTTTCAAGGTAATTTTGCTATTTAATACTTTATACAATGCAGTAATCTACTTTTTGATAGGCCCTTCTTATCATATCTTTTACATTATGTTTTTTAAGATGAGTTTTGTATAATACAACTGACCAGTCAGCTACTTCTTCTGCATTGGTTGTGATGTATTTTGACTGCTATCACCCATACCTCGTTTAGTTACTTCAACGAGTGATAGAGAGAAATTAGTGGCTGTTCTAATATACTGTATTTTTTAATAAACACAAAATAAATAAAGCTGTCTCAAGACAGTGTGCGGAAATAGATTATGTAAAGCGCTTGTACACACATATGGTAATGATAAAGAAAAAATAATCATTTAGAGTATTGGTTACCATAATGCAACATCTATAATACCTAAAGCAAAATTAAGGATCGATAAAATCAAAGATAATTCTTTTTCATCATAAGAATTCTTTCTAATATATGCAATACAAAAAAAAACACCAAATTTGAATAGATATGCTATTTTAGAAGTGGCCTTAATCATAACGGAAACTCAGAAATACACAATAGAGACAATACAGAATTAATGTAGTCCAACCACTATTCCTCAGGAAACATGGCTATCCTATACCTTGTCAGTAGCCATTACGTAATGGCCAGCGTGATGGTGGAATTTGGCTAAATCCTAGAAATGAATAAGAACATGCCTGAGGCGTCTGTCCCGCAGTGGACTAGAAACGGGTGCGTGTTTATATATATATATATATATATATATATATATATATATATATATATATATATATATATATATATATATATATATATATATATATATATATATATATATATATATATATATATATATATATATATATATATATAGGTGTGGGCTTTTGTGTGTGAATGTAAATCTGAGATGGCTGAATCCCTTAATAGAGATCGAGCTAAAACTGGTGAATGGTACAACTTATGGAGTATGAAATTGAATACTAACAAAACTGAAATTATAATTGTAAGTCTGTCAAAGAGAGTGGTACCTAAACTTCAGATTATCATCATTGATAGAGTTTCCTTAATTTAGTGTGACTCTTTTAAAATTCCATGTGTGATTCTGGGAACCAAATTTACTTTTCTTCTGCAATTATAAAAAAAAATATAATAATGATTATTCAAAGTCTTGTGAAATTTTCAGTGATCAATCTCTAATGCAGAAGTATTTTCATTCTTCCTTTTTTAGTCTGTTTTAGTTTTGTTTTCTTGTTTAGTATTTAGCTGCTCTTCTCATCTTACTTTTTTGCACCTTTACTCAAGTATCTCATTATATATATTGCCTGAGTCTTTCATAATGCTGACCCCCCATTACATTAAGATTTTCCAAGGCAGTGCCAGCCTGTTCGTAGTAATAGAAATGCAGTTAGTTTTATAATCATGCCTTCTTTACCGAGAAACTCAATAGTGCACAGTATTCTAGTTCTATTCCAGCAGTCAAGTTGTGGAATGATATTCCCTAATTGGGTAGTGATATCGGTAGAATTTAAGAAATTCAAACTTCACGCAATTATTATTATTATTATTATTATTATTATTATTATTATTATTATTATTATTATTATTATTACTTTCTAAGCTACAGCCGTAATTGGGAAAGCAGTAAACTATTAGCCCAGATCTCCAACCGGCAAAATAGCCCAGTGAGGAAAGGAAAGAAGGAAAAAAAATATTTTAAGAGTAGTAACAACATTTATATATTTCCTATGTAAAGTATAAAAACTTTAGCAATAAAAAAGAATGAGAACTAAGACAGAATATTGTGACAGAGTGTAATCTCGAGTAAGTTATGTATTAATGTCGTGACTTTTCTTTGAATATTTCATTTTAATTATACATTACCTCTTATATAAATTACTTAATTCCTTATTTCCTTTCTTGACTATGATATTTCACTTTGTTAAAACACTTGGTCTTATAGCATCATGGTTCTCCGACTATGGTTGTTGATTAAGCCGCAACTTATACACACACACACACACACACACACACACACACATATATATATATATATATATATATATATATATATATATATATATATATATATATATATATATATATATATATATATATATATATATATGTATATATATACAGTATATATATATATATATATATATATATATATATATATATATATATATATATATATATATATATATATTGGTCTATGCTTATGACTTCTATCTTCGATGTTATTTTACAACAATCTTAGTTTCGACCTATTTCCTTTGAAGGTACAGGGATTTTGATGCCCTGGAGAAACAGAGGTTACCTCAAAGCAACCTCAGAACAACCGTAAATCTCAGAACAATCGTAAAATTACATGAAACTTTTGCAATTCTATATAAAAAAAAAAAAGATGTGTTTTTCATCGATAACATCGAACTTTGTTTATTGCAGTATTATCATTACTACTTGCTAAGCTACAACCCTAATTCGGGAAGGAGGATTCTATAAGCTCAAAGGCTCCCACAGGAAAAATAGCCCAGTGAGGAAAGGAAATAACCTACCAGAGAAATTTCTGAACAATAGCAACATCAAAATAAATCTTTAATATATAAGCTATAAAAACTTCAAAATGATATTAGGAAGAGAAATAAGATAGGATAGTGTGCCTGCTTGTACCCTCAAGGAAGATAATTCTAACACACGACAGTGGAAGACCATGTTACATAGGCTATGGCACGAGAGAATATTAGAGAACCAGGGTTTGATTTTAGCGTCCTTCTCCTAGAAGAGCTTCTTACCATAGCTAAAGAGTCTCTTCTACCCTTACCAAGAGGAAAGCCACTAAAAAATAATAGTGTAGTAGTTAACATCTTCATCTCAGTGTTGTCAAGTGTATGAAAAAAGAGAATAATGTGTAAAGAACAGGCCAGATTGAAAACAGCATTGTATATGGGAAATATCTCTTAACCAATAAATAGGATAGTAATTCGCGAGATGTGTATATTAAATTAGATTTTGCATAATAAATAAGAGAGATGGACTGTACTCAGTGAAAGACATGACTGAGGCCTTTATCTTGCAGTAGACTATCAACATATGATAATGATGATGACCATGTTTTCATATTATGGTATAAATCAATAATCACCATATTCCAGGTACAGTTATAACCTCATTTATATTTTACCCTTATTCCAAAATTCATTCAATACTGAAAATTCATATCATGTGTAAGTCAACACTCTTTCGATGTTTCCTGGGCTCCAAGCACCTCAGTTCATCTTACCTTGAGTTAGAGTGGAAAGAGATTTTCGTGAGATGGGATCGTCCAATTCCAATCTCGCTGAATTCAGTCATTCTTGGTGGCTTATGATCATCTTACCCCAATCCCTTCGGACTGAATGGACTGCTTTCCCGAGGTAGCAAAATTTTTTAAATTTTCTTCAATATAATAAAACCAATAAGTAAGCATGGCACTATTTTTCAGTTAGGTCGCCATTTTTTGATATATTTTATTATTTCATGAATATTCATGTGATAGGTAGGAATTCCTTAAATGCATTATCATTTGTTTAATAAAAGCAAGTAATTACTGAAAAAGGAAATAAAAAACAAAAACAAAATTCTAAGGTGTCTCTTAATAGATACACTGGAGTTTCATCGTCTAAATACACTGTTTTTTATCTTTTTATTATTATTTTTTTAAAAACATCTTACATTAACGATATCTAAAATAGCCGAGGTGTGAGTATAGTCCATCTCTCTTATTTAATATTCAAAATCCAATACAATATAGACATCTCCCGAATCACTACCCTTTTTATTGGTTAAGAGATATTTCCCCTTATACAATGCTGTTTTCAATCTGTCCTGTTCTTTACACATTCTTCTCTTTTCTCATACACTTGATAACACTGAGATGGAGAATTTAACTACTAGACTACTATTGTTTAGTGGCTTTCCTATTGGTAAGGGTAGATGAGACTCTTTAGCTATGGTAAGAAACTATTTTAGGAGAAGGACGCTAAAATCAAATCTTTGTTCTCTAATATTTTCTCGTGTCATAGCCTCTGTAACATTGTCTTCCACTGTCGTGTGTTAGAATTTTCTTGCGTGAGGGTACACTCAGGCACACTATCCTATCTTATTTCTCT
>NC_090736.1:116178211-116180711 GCF_036898095.1 Palaemon carinicauda
CTCTGCCCTTATCATCTCCTTATGCAACGACGCCACCAATAGCTACACTACTCGCATCTCTTGTCACTAAAAAAGGGCGATCAAATCTAAGATATGCGAGTAATTCATTGCTAGTTAAAGCAGCTTTCAAATGGTTAAAGGCCCTTTCTTCTTCCCCTCCACAATTTAATATTTTTTGTTTTTTAAAGCATCTAAGGGTCTTGCTATCTCTCCAAAATCACATATGAATTTACGGTAATACCCAGCAAGCCTAAGGAACCCAGGTACTTCCTTAGAGTTACGTGGCCTGGAGAAATCTCAAATAGCCGCTACTTTACTGGGGCAGGGTTGGATACTTTCTGGGCTTATTATGCGACCTAAAAACTCGACCTGTTTACAGAAAAAATTATTTTCATATCATTATGTAGCAATGCTTCTAAAACTATACGAATATTATTATTATGTTCTTCGGCAGTTTTCCCTGTAATTATGATATCCTCTATATATACAAGAACATTATGGCCAATTAAGGGTGACAAAACTGCCATCATTACTCTACAGAAATGACATGGAGCATTTTTAACACTGAAAGGAAAAAGAAAATTAAACTGAAATAATTGATCATTAGCTATAAATGCCCTTTTACATTTACTGTCTTCCTGAATGGGTATTTGTTATTATGCAGATTTTAAATCAACAGCTGTAAAATGTTTACTATCACATAATTTCACAAGTAATTCTTCAATCGACGGTGATGGAAATGCATTATCCTTAGTGACTGCATTCAACTTGCTATATTCAACACACAATCTTACTGACCCATTATTTTTCCTAACAGCTACAATTGGAGAAGCCCAGGGGATTTGCTCTTCTTGATTATCCATTGTTCCCTTAATTTTTTTATTTCTCTTTTTATCTCTGCCGGGAAATAATTGGGTACCTTATAAGGCCTTGACTTGATCGGCTCTGCCTGCCCAGTTTCAATGCTGAAGGGAAATCTATCAATCGTCCCGGGTGGCTCATCTCCAATTGCAATAACATCGGAATAATTATTGATAATGTTACTAACTACAGGTTGATACTCTGACGGAATAAGTTTTTGCATTTGCATAATTAAATTCTGATTGCGTTCGTGTGTGCGGGCTGGAGTTGTGGCTCCCAACATCCCATAATTAGGAATTTCACATAACTCTAATTCACACACAGAATCATTTTCTAGCACAACTCTTTTATTTCACAAATGAACTATCATTATATCAGCTCTATTCTCTTTTATTTCCGCCAAGCCCTCTAAATCATATGAGCCCAATTGTCATGGGTTTTAACAACGACCTTGTTTCCTTCCTTAAGAGGGCGACAGGGGGTCACTGATATGATCGTAATTGTGTGGGGAGACAGCATTTCTCCTCTCTCAGGTACAGCTGTTACCATACTTGAATGTCTCTCTAAGCACTCACAAGCACTTAATCTCTCATGACTTTCTATCGCTGTATCTTTTTCACCAAAATGCATATTTGATTATTAGAGATGAAGTCAATTCCTAAAATATCTTTGGTTCCTGGAATTTCCAAGGTAGCCAAGATGAAAAAATCATTTGTAACTTCACCTATCCTACCTTAAAGTTGACGATCGTGTATGGTTTATGTGTAGTTTATTTCCTCCTGGCAAGTCGAGGACGATGAATGCCAATGACTGTAGAGGGTTTAAGAAGAATCTTTTTCAATCAGTGAAATGCTGTCCTGAGTGGATCAACTCTCGGATGGATTTATCTGGCAGGTCAATCTTAACTAATAGCATTCCTAGCCGGCCATTACGAAATATGGGGAACGGGCCAATGACCTCAGCTGCAATGCTGCTGCTCCCTAGTTGCTACAGGGGTGAGCTAAGCAGTACCGATGGAGGTCACAGTGCCAGCACTGTCACGTCTGTTGTTACCGATTCCTCCGCTACTGCTTGTGATGTCATGGTGGGGAGGGGGGGTGCATCGAACTTACTCATCCCGACCTTGCTCTCCTTCCTTATCCTGGGATGTTGGGCAGGGGGGTGAGGAAGGTGAGCGTGTACCAGAGCCCGCCTACCCACGACAATTTTTGCTGGGCACTCTCGAGATACATAACCCTAGGCGCGACGAGTGTAAAAGCAGGGGAATCCTTTGGAGGGACACTCCACACTGCCAGCGTCTGAAGACTTTGCTAATCTGGTGACTGCTTTCCCCCTTATCCCTCTTCATGGTTGAGTACCTCTCATGGCTTTCAACTTCTCAGATTCGGGCCAGTTATTCCCAGTCTTTTATTCTTCTGGCAAACTGTCTAAAAATTTTATATCGCTCTCACTAAGTTTGGTAACGAGCGATTGTCATTGAACAAATAACCACATAAATATGGGTTTACTAATCTGCAAATATGTTTAGAGGCAATTGCTTTTTTATAACCTTCTGGGAGATGGGCACTCTTGGTAACAAACGAGTATCAATCCCGAAAAATGCGAGTTGCAAAACTAAACAGGAATTCACCTCCCGTAT
>NC_090736.1:116185711-116198211 GCF_036898095.1 Palaemon carinicauda
AGGAGTACCCAAGGAAGTCGTGATTTCCAGTCCCCGTCGGTGCAGCTCGCCATCAGGGATGCCTTGAGGGCGCGGTGAGTTCTTTCGACCATGCCGTTTGCCGCGGGGTTGTATGCCGTGGTGCTGTGGAGCATCGTCCCCATCAGGTTCGCCAAAGCGAGCCATATTTCTGAGAGGGAAGCGGGGCCTCTGTCTGTCGTGATGTCGTCAGGAACGCCAAACCTGCTCATCCAGCTTGACAGGAGGGCTTCGGCGCATGCTTGAGTCGTAGCTTCGGTCATCGACGATGCCTCCAACCACCTTGTGGAGCGATCGATGATCGTAAGCAGGTAGCGAGCAGATCCAGAAGGGGGCAATGGTCCCACGACGTCGATGTGTATGTGACCGAAACGTCTTTTTGGCTGAGGGAAATCGCCTACCCCCGATTCGGTGTGACGGCTGACTTTGCATGACTGGCAGTTGATGCATGACTTCCCCCATTACCAGGCGTCCTTTTTTATCCCTGGCCAGAGAAACTTTTCAGACAGAAGGCGAGCGGTGGTGCCTCCTGAGGGGTGTGAAAGTCCAAGGATGATATCGAATATTTTCCTTCTGCAGGAGGCTGGTATCCAGGGACGTGGGCGGCCGGTGCTGGTGTCGCAAAGAATAGTTACTCCTGCTGGTCCGAGGGGAATTGCACTTATCTTGAGCGCGGATGGCCCCATTAGGTGATCCTGTGCTTCTCGGTCGGTGCGTTGTTCGGTTGCGAGATTGGATTCCCAGGTGGATTGCGTCAATTTCAATCCTTGAAAGGGCGTCAGCGACTGGATTTTTCTATCCTGGGACGTAGCGTATGGTGCACCCGAATTCAGCGATTGTTGGGAGATGACGTTGTTGTCGGGAGGACCATGCGTCAGTCGATTTCGTAAAAGCGTGTACGAGGGGTTGATGGTCCGTCGCGATTGTGAAGGGAGTGCCCTCCTAGATGTGCCTGAAGTGGCGGACGGCGAGGTAGACGGCGAGGAGTTCCCTATCGAAGGTGCTGTATCTTGTTTCGGCGGGTTTCAATTTCTTGCTGAAGAATGCCAGCGGTCGAGGAGACCCATTGATGAGTTGCTCCAGCACAGTCCCATAGGTGACGTTGCTGGCGTCTGTCATTAGTCGCAGGGGCGCGTTGTCGTCGAAATGAGCCAGGGTGGTGGCATTCGCTTCCTTCGAGAAATGCTGGTTTCACTCGGTCTATTGAGACCCAGTCCTCTTGGCCATGGACGTCGAGAAGGAAGGCTTTCATTGTCCTCTTAATTACCCGGTAGGGGCCTCAATAAGGTCTAGTTAGTGGTTGTCGATGAGCGTCGACACAGACGAAAACGTACCCTCAGTCATTTAGGTTTTTTGGCTTGAAGTGTTTGGTTCTGTCCTGGTAAGTTTTGAGACATGGCCTGAACTTCCGGCGATGTCCCTTAGGTGATCCAGCTGCGTGTCGTCGGTCGATGAGGGAAAGAATTCCCCAGGAACCTTTTCGGCGGGCGAAAGTTCGCCGTCTGCGCGAGGGGCAGTGCGAAGGCCGAGGAGTACCCAAGGAAGTCGTGATTTCCAGTCCCCGTCGGTGCAGCTCGCCATCAGGGATGCCTTGAGGGCGCGGTGAGTTCTTTCGACCATGCCGTTTGCCGCGGGGTTGTATGCCGTGGTGCTGTGGAGCATCGTCCCCATCAGGTTCGCCAAAGCGAGCCATATTTCTGAGAGGGAAGCGGGGCCTCTGTCTGTCGTGATGTCGTCAGGAACGCCAAACCTGCTCATCCAGCTTGACAGGAGGGCTTCGGCGCATGCTTGAGTCGTAGCTTCGGTCATCGACGATGCCTCCAACCACCTTGTGGAGCGATCGATGATCGTAAGCAGGTAGCGAGCAGATCCAGAAGGGGGCAATGGTCCCACGACGTCGATGTGTATGTGACCGAAACGTCTTTTTGGCTGAGGGAAATCGCCTACCCCCGATTCGGTGTGACGGCTGACTTTGCATGACTGGCAGTTGATGCATGACTTCCCCCATTACCAGGCGTCCTTTTTTATCCCTGGCCAGACGAACTTTTCAGACAGAAGGCGAGCGGTGGTGCCTCCTGAGGGGTGTGAAAGTCCAAGGATGATATCGAATATTTTCCTTCTGCAGGAGGCTGGTATCCAGGGACGTGGGCGGCCGGTGCTGGTGTCGCAAAGAATAGTTACTCCTGCTGGTCCGAGGGGAATTGCACTTATCTTGAGCGCGGATGGCCCCATTAGGTGATCCTGTGCTTCTCGGTCGGTGCGTTGTTCGGTTGCGAGATTGGATTCCCAGGTGGATTGCGTCAATTTCAATCCTTGAAAGGGCGTCAGCGACTGGATTTTTCTATCCTGGGACGTAGCGTATGGTGCACCCGAATTCAGCGATTGTTGGGAGATGACGTTGTTGTCGGGAGGACCATGCGTCAGTCGATTTCGTAAAAGCGTGTACGAGGGGTTGATGGTCCGTCGCGATTGTGAAGGGAGTGCCCTCCTAGATGTGCCTGAAGTGGCGGACGGCGAGGTAGACGGCGAGGAGTTCCCTATCGAAGGTGCTGTATCTTGTTTCGGCGGGTTTCAATTTCTTGCTGAAGAATGCCAGCGGTCGAGGAGACCCATTGATGAGTTGCTCCAGCACAGTCCCATAGGTGACGTTGCTGGCGTCTGTCATTAGTCGCAGGGGCGCGTTGTCGTCGAAATGAGCCAGGGTGGTGGCATTCGCTTCCTTCGAGAAATGCTGGTTTCACTCGGTCTATTGAGACCCAGTCCTCTTGGCCATGGACGTCGAGAAGGAAGGCTTTCATTGTCCTCTTAATTACCCGGTAGGGGCCTCAATAAGGTCTAGTTAGTGGTTGTCGATGAGCGTCGACACGGACGAAAACGTACCCTCAGTCATTTAGGTTTTTTGGCTTGAAGTGTTTGGTTCTGTCCTGGTAAGTTTTGAGACATGGCCTGAACTTCCGGCGATGTCCCTTAGGTGATCCAGCTGCGTGTCGTCGGTCGATGAGGGAAAGAATTCCCCAGGAACCTTTTCGGCGGGCGAAAGTTCGCCGTCTACGCGAGGGGCAGTGCGAAGGCCGAGGAGTACCCAAGGAAGTCGTGATTTCCAGTCCCCGTCGGTGCAGCTCGCCATCAGGGATGCCTTGAGGGCGCGGTGAGTTCTTTCGACCATGCCGTTTGCCGCGGGGTTGTATGCCGTGGTGCTGTGGAGCATCGTCCCCATCAGGTTCGCCAAAGCGAGCCATATTTCTGAGAGGGAAGCGGGGCCTCTGTCTGTCGTGATGTCGTCAGGAACGCCAAACCTGCTCATCCAGCTTGACAGGAGGGCTTCGGCGCATGCTTGAGTCGTAGCTTCGGTCATCGACGATGCCTCCAACCACCTTGTGGAGCGATCGATGATCGTAAGCAGGTAGCGAGCAGATCCAGAAGGGGGCAATGGTCCCACGACGTCGATGTGTATGTGACCGAAACGTCTTTTTGGCTGAGGGAAATCGCCTACCCCCGATTCGGTGTGACGGCTGACTTTGCATGACTGGCAGTTGATGCATGACTTCCCCCATTACCAGGCGTCCTTTTTTATCCCTGGCCAGAGAAACTTTTCAGACAGAAGGCGAGCGGTGGTGCCTCCTGAGGGGTGTGAAAGTCCAAGGATGATATCGAATATTTTCCTTCTGCAGGAGGCTGGTATCCAGGGACGTGGGCGGCCGGTGCTGGTGTCGCAAAGAATAGTTACTCCTGCTGGTCCGAGGGGAATTGCACTTATCTTGAGCGCGGATGGCCCCATTAGGTGATCCTGTGCTTCTCGGTCGGTGCGTTGTTCGGTTGCGAGATTGGATTCCCAGGTGGATTGCGTCAATTTCAATCCTTGAAAGGGCGTCAGCGACTGGATTTTTCTATCCTGGGACGTAGCGTATGGTGCACCCGAATTCAGCGATTGTTGCGAGATGACGTTGTTGTCGGGAGGACCATGCGTCAGTCGATTTCGTAAAAGCATGTACGAGGGGTTGATGGTCCGTCGCGATTGTGAAGGGAGTGCCCTCCAAGATGTGCCTGAAGTGGCGGACGGCGAGGTAGACGGCGAGGTGTTCCCTATCGAAGGTGCTGTATCTTGTTTCGGCGGGTTTCAATTTCTTGCTGAAGAATGCCAGCGGTCGAGGAGACCCATTGATGAGTTGCTGCAGCACAGTCCCACATGCGACGTTGCTGGCGTCTGTCGTTAGTCGCAGGGGCGCGTTGTCGTCGAAATGAGCCAGGGTGGTGGCATTCGCGAGGGCATCCTTTGTCTGGGCGAATGCCTGTTGCGGGGGCAAACTCACTCGAGTTTTTTCGCTTTTCCTTTCAGAACGTTGTCGAGGGGTGACAGGGTTTGTGCGATGTTGAGGATGAAGCGCCTGTAGTAATTGACCATCCCCAGGAACTCCTGAAGTTGACGGATGGTCGTAGGTATCGGGAACTTTCTGATGGCGTCGATCTTCGTTGTCATAGGTTTTACCCCTCACGAGGATACGCAGTGAACAAGGAAATCCACTCCTTCCGTACCGAACGTGCATTTGTCGAAACGTACGACCTGTAGGCGTTTGAGGACGGTGCGGATGTGCCTCCGGTGTTCCTCCTTGGTTTTCGAGTATATCAGGATGTCGTCGACGTAGCAGACGCAGAAAGGTAGGTCACCCAGAATGCTATCCATTAGTCGTTGGAAGGTCGCCCCGGCGTTGCGTAGACCGAAGGTTGAGTATGCGAAGGTGTAGGATCCAAACGGCGTTACAATGGCAGTTTTCGGGATGTCTTCCGGAAATACGGGGATCTGGAAGTAAGACTTGAGGAGGTCCATCTTGGTAAAATACTTCGCGCCGTGCAACGTGTTCATTAGGTCCTGCATGTTGGGCAGCGGGTAGTGATCGGGCTTTGTGATGAGGTTGAGGCACTTGTAGTCGCCGCAAGGTCTCCAGGACCCGTCCGGCTTTTTCACCATGTGTAGGGGCGATGCCCAGGGGCTCGATGCTTTCTTACAGATACCCATGCGTTCCATGTCCTCAAAGGCGTGTTTGGCATCCTTCAGTTTCTGGGGCGGTAGGCGGCGGAATTTGGCGTGAGTAGGAGGTCCTGTCTTTGTGATGTGGTGGTAGATCCCGTGCTTGGACGGGGTACCTTGCGAGTGTCGGAGCTCGGGCTTGAAAACCTCGGGAAATTCTTGTATGAGGTCGGCGTAGGGGTGCGTCGTTACGGCGGATACAGACATTGTTGCAGGGCCGTGTTCTATGGCGCGGGACTGGCAGGTTCCCGTGTCGATGAGACGTTTGTTAGCGACATCGACGAGGAGTTCGTGGTGGGCGAGGAAATCCGCACCGAGGAGGGGGCGATTGACATCGGCGATGGCGAAGGGCCAAGAATACGAATGGCCCATGATAGATATCTTGAGGGTCCTAACCCCATAGCACCGTATGGGAGATCCGTTGGCGGCGATGAGTGAGGGAGCGTTTTTGTCGGGACTACGGTCTAGGTCGGACTTGGAAGGTGGGAACGTTGACTGCATTGCGCCGGTGTCTACCATGAGTCTACGGTTGGAAATGGTATCGAGGATATAGAAACCATTCTTGTTTTGGTTACCTGCGGCTGCGATGGTGGCAGGTGGATGCTTCTGGCGTCGTCTTTTAGGGAAACTGCATGGTGCTCTACATTTTTTGGCGTCGCTGCCGAACTGTTGGTGGTAGAAGCATCAGGCTGGGTTAGTCCTAGGGTTCGGTCGTGTTGGTTGCGGCGGTTTCTTTCTTGATAGAACGTTGATCTCGTCGTCCTCAGGGGCCGTTGCTGAGGAGTCTATGGAAGAGCAGCTGCTGAAGGAAGAGAACGAAGGCGGTGTTGACGATGATGCTCCGAGGCGAGATGCTTTGGAGGCCTCGTGGAGCTTCTGAGCCTTCGACAAGAGTTCGTTTATCAGAAGCGTGTCGGCGTCTGTCAATCGGGCCCTTACATCCTGTGGTAGGCGTCAAAGAAAGATCTTGCGAGATAAGCTAATCTCACGTTGTCGGTCGTTGCTGTCTGTTTCGGGGAGCAAAGGCAGGCCGGTTAACTCGTCCCACACCTCGACAGGAGAGGTGTCACCCATGGGCTTGCCGGCGAGGTCCAGGACTTTCTGTGCACTTGCTGAGACGGAGAGGGAGTAGATACCGATGAGTTTAGTTCTCAGGTCGTCGTATGAAACTTGGCCGGCCTGGGCGTCGAGCCTTGGGGAAATCTTGTCGAATACCTCTTCAGGTATGGAGGTGAGAACGATGTCAGCCTTGGCGCAGGAGTCACTGAGTCTAGCAACACAGAAGAGTACGTCTGCTCTCAGGAACCAGGAAGCGGTGTTGTGTTGAGAAAAGGGCGGCAGTTTGACTTAGGGCGTGGAGGAGAGGCCGTTGGGTGCGATGGGCGTGTTGCTTCCTGCATCGTGGCCAGACGACGAGTCGGGGAAGAGGTGAGAAGTTGATATGTCGGTTAAGCTCATCCTATATATATATATATATATATATATATATATATATATATATATATATATATATATATATATATATATATATATATATATATATATATATATATATATATATATATATATATATATATATATATATATATATATATATATATATATAATCTGATATATTGATGAAGATTAAGCTGCATGTCTGAAATAATTATATTTTCAATCATAGGAGCTGTTTTAATCTCATGCTTCTACGTTGTTGACCGAATGTAGGTCGTTTTCAATGAACATGAATAGTGATCGTTCGGATTGTTAAAATCTTTGACATGGTTGATAAAAAGAAATATTTAATACTGAAGTTTGGAAATAGTTTAAAGTCGAGTGTAAAAATATGTAGAACATGTGTATGTGTATGTTTCAGTATGTCTACACGTATATGTTTTCATTATAATATTACCGCACGACATATGCCCTGACGAGGAAACCTCCCTTCAAAAGTCTGAATCTGAAAAGAATTTTATCGGTGAAAGGTCTTTATCATCAGGCATTAATGGCTTCATTGCCATCGGTCGCTGACAACGTTCATCTCTTGGAAAATCTTCTCGAGCGTAATTTTTACTGCACTGCCCGTAGAGTTTCGTTTTCAAGGTTCAACACTTGGAGAATCTCTACAAGCTGAAACTTCACTGCACTCCTCTTAGAATCTCGCCATGTCCGTTTCCTTCCTTGGCAATTGGGCATGGGATCTCTATGGACGCATCCGTCATTGCAGAAAACTCTACAACGACCCCAACTGCGACTGCACTGACTTTGATGAATACCAGACCAAGAGGATCCAGCTTTTTACCTTGGTTGGCCTTTGGACCAACTAAGTCGAGGACCAGACCCTGCCTAGTCACAACATCTGCTGCAGCTGTAATGGCTGCAAGATTGCACCCAACAAGATACTTCACCACTTCCGATCTGCTGCTGCTACGCCAGAGGAGTCTGCTCCCCCTTCTAAACGAAGGAAGAGCCCTAATAGACCCTCACCAGCTCCTGTAGAACCCCCACCATTGCCCTTATTAACACCATGGATTGAGTGTCTGGACTCATCCTTGACTGTCTCCTCGCCAGTTTCTTAGCCAGCACCTGTTGCAGCCATCACTCCTACTCCAGCACCTGTCCCCATCTACTGCCATGGAGGTTGTAGAGCCTACAGGGGTACATCCAATGGACTGCAACTGTGTGACCTGCCTTCAAAGCCTTCTCCAGGAGGCTACCACCGTCGCTGCCAGCCTTCCAGATCCCCAGTCTTAGCCTAGGAGACTACTCCCAAAGTTTAGGCTCTCCAACAGCTCCACATCTTACGTCGCAGTTGCTGCCATTGCTGCAAAGCCTGGCATGCAAATCTCTGCTCGACCGAATCGAAGGGGCGATGTAATTATGGTTTCCAAGGATTCAAATACAGCCAGAAATCTACAAGAGGAACCAGACCTGATCCTGCTAGACCCTGCCTTATTTCGGAGGAAGGCCATTATCCCCAGATACCACACTTCAATGCCGATTACCATCGTCACTTCCTGCAGCAATGTAGACAAGGCCGACCGCTGCAAAAACAGAGACAACGTCTCAGTCAGGAGGCTTCTAGTCAATTTCATAGGTCCAGTGCCTTCATCGCTGGATCTAGGAGTCTGGGGGACGTACCCAGTTCATGACTACACCCCAGAGCCACTTAGCTGCTATCACAGTCAACGTTACGGTCATCACAAGAACTGCCAAGGCCCTGCTACCTCTGGTTTCTACAGCCAACGCCACAACACTAAGATCTGCATACAGGCCCTCAAGAATGGGAAAGAAACTCGCCCTAAGTGCTATAATTGCTCCAGACCTCATCCCGCCTGGAACAAGCGCTGCCCTGAACGACTGAGGAGGATAGCTGCCATGAAGGGCACTAACACTCATAAAACAACCTGCCAGCTTTGATGACTCAACCCAAGGACCAGCGAACTCCTCGCCAAAGAAGACAACGCCAGCTTACCACAGTTCCGGCCCCTGTAATTGCAAAGTAACGCAAACCTGCCATCATTCCTGTGCGTGCACCTACAACCCAACTGCAAGCAGTTTCAACTCCCCATCCTGCAACTCCTTCTCCTCAACCTACATCCTTGGCTCGACAAATTAAGTCCCTCAACTTGAATGACCTCGTACCCATCGCCATCCATATCCTTGCCAGAGTCCTGTCCTTATCCTCAGCTCCCACCTTCCTGCAATTCCTGCGACCATTCATCAATACAGCTAATGAGCGGGGATAAGCTTTTTTGCTTAAACCTTCTCCTATTCTCTCTGACTGCAGATAAAAACTTCTCTCCTCTCACAGTCTCTCCTACTTACTAGGACTTTCTACTATCAAAACTTTTTCTCTAACTAAAATAATTTCTTTTCGTGGACCTAAAAGGTAGTCTCCTTTTCGGGTTACTTTCCATCACTTTCCATGTCATATCTAATCCCTCCTTTAATTCCTCATCCTACATCCTTTCTCCAATACCATTATCTTTCAAAACCCAACCTCCCTCTTAATAATATCAATCTTTTACTCCTTTGGAGTTCTCCTCTTTACAGATGCATTCTCCAACGACAAGAGCCTGTATCATGCCACAGGCATGGCAGTCTATTGAACTGAACTGAGCTTCATTGATTCTTGGTGGTGCCATCTGAAGACTTTGCTAATCTGCGGACTGCTTTCCCTCTTATCCTTCTTCGGGGTTGAGTGCCTCTCATGACTACCAGCTTCTCGGAATCGGGCCAGTTATTCCCAGTCCTTTTTTCTTCTGGCTAACTGTCTAAAAAGTTTTGTATCTCTCTCACTACGTTTGCTAACGAGCGATTGTCATCGAACAAATAACCAAATAAATACGGGTTTACTAATCTGCAAATATGTTTACAGGCAATTGCTTTTTTATCACCTGGGAGATTGGCAACACATTACCTCCATTGTATAAGAATCTCTCATCAATCTAATTACTGGAATAGCTTCTTTTTCTTTCTGACCACACATATGTGGCTACTTCAAAGTCTCTCAAAACACTTCAATCATTGAAACCCTTCGTTTGGACGTTGATTATCAAAAGGCCTAACACTTGCCTTAAGTTCTGGCAACTTTCGAACTATGATTTGCTTATGCTCACTTGGTCGTGCATATGTACTTTCACTTGTGTGCTTTTGAACTTTGTTTATGTACATCGAATATGCTGTGGTTGCAAACCGCTCCTCTTCTTGCTCAACCAAGAATCTGTTCATTAACAGTTCTAAATTTTCTAATTTAGTTTCCAATTGTTGCATTCTAATTTCCTGTCTATATTCTTCATTTTGAACGCTATATCCCTCTACTCCTTCGTTCTCATCTCCAGCAGCAGCAGCGTCTGCTATGTTAGTCCTTGTGTATCCAGGTATCTTGAACTTTTATTTTACAGACTCAAAGAAAAACTTCTCTCGATTATGTGAACATTTTTCGAGAACAATTATTCGAAAACAATTACTCGAAAACAATTATTCGAAAAAAAATTATTCGAATGGAAATTTGTTCTAAAGAAAGTTATTCGAAAGGGCAATTATACGAAATGATAATTATTTGAAATGTAAAATTCTTTATTTAAACAAAGGTGTAAAAACACAGATTTACTTGTAAATGCAAGTTATGCGCTACAGCACACAAATACTCTAACACTGAGTACTCTTCAAAGGTTGCCACTAATTTTTTTATCCTTTCATTCAAGTCACGATATTTCTTGTAACGCTTCATATTTGTGCTTCCTTCTCTTAATGACATTTGCTGTAAAAAGTTCTGTGCCATCCTTCAAGTGCGTTGTTAGCCCTAGGCAAATCAGTATTGACTCTCAAAACAAGACCACGTACATATTTCAAACATAGGACTACGTCGATGACGTCTTGAAGGATGACCAATTCACGAATCTTCAAAATAATCTAAAATAGGATTTACATTTTGAGGATATATATCTGAATCTAGTAAGGCTTCAAATGATTCACTAACCTTGTCTACGGGGACACAGGCTATGGCTAACAGCATTCGAATCCTTAAAGCAAATTCGGAATCTGTATCGTATCTCACTTTCAGACCACAATCACATATCTTTCGATACAAGCACGGGCTTAAGTGGAAAAGGTATCCATAATGAGAAGCTGAGCTGAATTCTTCTTTAACGGCAGTTATAGTTGCAAGTTCAAAGTCTGAACTTATGGTTGAAACTTGTAAATTTGGAACCATAGACTTAATTTGAGCAAATAATCTTCTATAAGTTTCAGCCCTTTTATCTGAAAGTAAAGTGTAGACCACAGGAATAGTATAGTTATTCTTCACAGCATGTACAGTATATAATTGCTCCCCTTTACTGCCTATTTGAATAATTGCTTATTTGAACAATTGCCTATTAGCGTATGGTTCAAACATTTCGAAAATTTATCATTTCGTACAGTTGTCCTTTCGAATAACTTTCTTTCGAACAAGTTTCCATTCGAATAACTGTTTTTCGACTAATAGTTTTCGAATAATTGTTTTCGTTTAAATTGTTTTCGAATAATGTTCATGATACCCTTCTCTCAGAGCATACCCCACACTTGACACCAATATGACCCATGTAGACGGATGATGACACGTCTGAATATGGGTTTTTTTTCATTTATTACAAAAGGTTCGTAGGTACACTATGATGTACACAGGTATCACTCTCTCAGGCACAAGAGCCTTGTCTACTTGAGCGCACAAAGGCAACTAAACTCCCCTCACTACTAAAATACGATCTTGCTACAACAAAATGCTAAGTTATAGGTTTTTGTGAAATTCTCGTGATTAAAGATTTCATTTACTTTAACGTACAATACATATCTATATACATGAATTAGGTCATATATATATATATATATATATATATATATATATATATATATATATATATATATATATATATATATATATATATATATATACATATATATATATATATATATATATATATATATATATATATATATATATATATATATATATATATATAATATATATATATATATATATATATATATATATATATATATATATATATATATATATATATATATATATATATATATATATATATATAAAAATATATATATATATATATATATATATATATATATATATATATATATATATATATATATATATATATATATATATATATATATATATATATATATAAGAAATATACAAGCTTCGATCTCTTTTTTATCATATATAGCATTAGTAGTACCAAATTATGTAAGAGTCTTAAACATTACTTTACTAAAAACTAAAAAGTTAGATAATGCTTTCTCACATATGCATAACAAACAAACGATAAATTGATTTTTTTATTTTGCTATTCTAATATCCTAACTTTATGCCCCCCCCCCCCTCAGAATATAGGTATTGATTTTCTTTGACTATATGAAATCTAATTCTTTCTTGTTATAGCTAACTAATCACCAATAATAACGCTATTGCAAGGACCCATGTTTTGACTTTAGAGCCATTTCTTCATTCCTAATCCTTTCATGACTAGCATTGGTAAAGCAAATTTTGAGTAATTTGTGCCGTTGTTTGATGTAATAACCCTCGAGTGTCGTAATAATGATGGTCCTGATAAGAACTCCTTTGACTTTTCAATCACTATACAATCATCGGGGAGCTAATGGCATTATATTTTATGTCATTGCAGTTTTTTTTATTGCATATTGACTTTTTATATTCTACTAATATTATGCATATTAAAAAGGTTGAATTATACGTTCACATTGATTTTTGGGAACTACTACTAATAGCAATAATAATGACAAAAAAACTTTAATTATGATGTTGAACATGATATCGTATATTAGAATGACTAAATACTTATCTATTACGACGTAACTAAAAGGACACACACACGAACACACACACACACACACACACACACACACACACACATATATATATATATATATATATATATATATATATATA
>NC_090736.1:116203211-116218211 GCF_036898095.1 Palaemon carinicauda
GTAGCGTGCGGAATGATTCGTCATCGAGGCGAGTCCCATGGTCGAGGAATAGCGCAGATAGAACTTTCCGAATGGTACGGATCTGGCGCTCCCATACGCCGCCCATGTGTGATGCCATAGGTGGGTTGAGTTTCCAGTCGATATTCATGTACAGTAGTTTGTTTTGGATTTTGTTTTGGTTCAGATCTGACCAAGCCTTGTTCAGCTCATTCCGGGTTCCGATGAAGTTGGTCCCGTTGTCGCATCGGATTTCTTGTACCGTACCTCTTCGGGCTATGAAGCGTTGCAGACAGTGAATAAAGGAATCAGTTTCGAGACTGTTAGCAGCTTCCAGATGAATGGAGCGACTGACAAGACAGGTGAATATGACGGCGTAACGTTTGAGCTCCTTGCGGCCCTCTTTTATAATGAACGGCCCGAAAAAGTCTACGCCTCTGAATGTAAATGGTGGAGCTGGCTCGAAACGATCTTGAGGTAAGTCGGAAATTTTTTGCTCTTGGCATGGCTTTCTCATTTTTCTGCACGTTATGCATTTGTGGAGTTGACGTCGGACAGCAGAGTTGATTGAAACAATCCAAAAGCGTTCTCTAATTGCTGCAATGGTGTGATTTCTACCCGCATGGCCAAGTTTCTCATGAGTATCTCGTACGATTAGAGTGGTGACGTGCGAATGTTGTGGCAGTAGCATAGGATGTTTCACATCGGAGTCCATTGCGGCTTTCGAGAGGCGTCCTCCCACTCGCAGAGTTCCGTCGATGAGCACTGGGTCGAGACGGAATATCGTACTTGTTTTTGGTAGCGAGTGTTCTCTCTTGTCTTCTTTCGTGGTTGTTTTCTTGAGTTTCTCGACCTCGTTTGCAAAGGTGATTTTTTGTATAAAGCAAACGATTGCCTTTTCAGCCTTTTGCATGATCTGTGCGGTCCTTAAATTTATAGTTTGTTCTTTGTTTTGTAAGAAAGCCAGAAATGCTATGTATACTGCTACTGCTCTCTTCAGTCTCTCCCACCTGGAGAAATATGTGATTAAAGTCATAAATGGTGATCCTTCTTCTGATGTGGTTGTAGTAACTAAAGACATTAAGTCTTCTTCTGTAACCTGCGGTTCGCTGCTGGCATGCATCTTTGCAGGGCATTCTGAAGCTGGCATATTCAAGAAATCCGGACCTTCCAGCCAACGAGTCATGTCTGACGATATCACAGAACTTACTCCACGTGATGCAACGTCTGCTGGGTTCAAATCAGTGCTAACGTACTTCCACTGGTTAGCGTTGCTGAAGTCTCTTATTTGACGGACTCTGTTGGCCACAAACACTGGAAAACGCTTTCTCTCAGCTCTGATGTAATAAAGGACTGTCGTTGAATCTGTGTAATAGCAGATTTCGTTGAGATGGAGATCAAGCTCAAGGGTCATTTTCTGTCCTAAATTTACAGCTACAGCAGCAGTTGTGAGTTCAAGCCGTGGGATAGATGTTGCTTTCAATGGAACAACCCTTGCTTTTCCGATGAGAAATGAAGTTTTCGAACATCCACCCTCGTTTGAGGTTAGGTATGCAACAGCGCCATACCCAGATGTACTGGCATCTGAGAAAACGTGCATCTGAAAAGTCGTATCTTTTGCTTGCTGTGGTAACTTCAGACATCTCGGGATTGTTATCTTCTGAAGGTTCGGGACCTCACTAATCCATTGTTTGAAACGTAGCTGGTGATCATCAGGCACTTCGTCATCCCAGGCGAGATTGGTTTCTTTGCAGAGGTCTTGTAGTATTTGCTTTGCCAGCAGCACAAATGGAGCAGCGAAACCAAGGGGGTCATAGATGGATGATACTATGGAGAGTATGCCTCTTCTTGTCAGCGGTTTGTCTGGCAACAACACTGAGAAGCCAAATGTGTCCGTTTCAACGACCCAAAGTATTCCGAGGGCGTGCTCGGTAGGCAGAGGGTCATAATTGATGTCTCTTGTCTTTAACTCTTTTGATCGATCGTCAGCTGGGATGGTGTTTAGGACAGAGACGTCATTACTAGTAAATTTACACAGTCTGAATCCACAGCCCCGGCAGGCGGCAGTCAGTTCAGCAATCAGAGAACTGGCTTCGGTGGCACTGGGTACAGACTTTAGACAGTCATCGACGTAAAAGTTCCGCTTAATTGTATGGGCGACTTCTGAACTTAAGTTGCTTCCTTCATCTGCGACACGTCTAAGTGCGTAGTTGGCGATACTTGGTGAGCTCACTGCGCCGAACAGGTGTACCTTCATCCAGTACTCTTCGAGTTCTTTTGATATGTCACCGTTTGGCCACCAGAGGAATCTGAGATGGTTTTATTGGTGTTTGGGTACTTTCACTTGGTAGAACATAGACTCCACGTCACAAGTGAAGGCTACCTTGTGTTCTCTGAATCTGGTTAGAACACCTACCAGAGAATTGGTGAGATCAGGCCCTTGCAGCAACTGATCGTTTAAGGATATTCCATTGAATTTTGCACTACAGTCAAACACCACTCTAATTTTATCTGGTTTTCTTTGATTGTACACTCCATGATGGGGCAGGTACCACACATGTCCAGATTTGGCTGTGAGCAGGGAGTCTGGGATACGTTCAGCATAGTCATTCTGGAGTATTTTGTCAATGAAGTTGACGTAGTCGGAGTGGTACTTGGGATCCTTTTGCATTTTCTTCTTTTGATAGAGTGCTCGTTTCATTGCAAGGATCTTATTATTTGGCAGCATTAAGTTCTGATTCCTGAAAGGGAGAGGGATCTCAAAGTGACCGTCTTTAAACACGACATTGCTTTCAGCCTTCTTCAGGAATGTAGTGTCCTCTGGAGACAATCCTTTCTCTCCAGGATACCTTGCTACCCGGCTATCAATAAAGTCACTTTCCAGAATATTCAGTATTCTGTTTGGGGAGATAATTTCAGTAGCCTGCTCAATGTCCTCGGTCACAATGCGATTACTGTTTACTCGATGTGTAGACGTTACACTGTTGTCCTCTACCGGGGAGCTGACTGTCCATCCGTGACGATACTGCAGAGCGAATGGGCCTTTGCCGTCTGTTGATATGATTTTCAGAGGCTCCATTGCTAGTGGGCAATTACTGCCAATCAGTAGACCGATGTCTATTTCTGGCATTATTTCAGGAATTGATTTTGCCACGTCGTGAAGATATGGCCAGCGTCGTAACAGTTCTGGACGGGGTATTTGATCATGGCTCACTGGAATTTCTTGTCTGGAATACGTTTTTGGAAGCAGTATACCGTTCTGGCCGTTTATATCACTGACGACGAGATCCTGGACAAGGTAGCTTTTGACTATGCTTTCCCCATGCATAGTTTTCAGACGCAGATTTGTTTGAACACCGGAAGCTTGCAAGTCATCTTTCAGTTCTTCTGATAGGAAGCACCCTGTGCTTCCTGGGTCATAGAGGGCGTAGGTGAGAACTTCTCGGTTGGTTCCCCTCTGCTTTAAACGAACAGGTATTATTGCTTGAAGAACCATGGAGGAGTCATGAGAAATAACGTTGCTGGTAGCGGTATCTGGAGGGTTTTGGCTGGATTCCTCTGTACGGTTTTGAGAATATGAAGATCTGTCAGAGTAGTCCGACCTCCAAGGTAGTTTGAAGCCATCTATATGCATGGCCGTAGGATGACCCTTGCCACATTTGTGACATTTTCGCTTGTTCATGCACCCCTTCGATGTATGATTCAGATCATAGCAACTGAAGCATCTACGCTGCTCTATAATGAACTTTCTTTTTTCTTCGAGAGATTTCTGCCTGAAATCTGCACAGTTATCCAGATCGTGATTTTTGCTGCAGTAAAAACAGGAGGGCGACCTAAAACCACGAGTTCTACTTTGGCTCTCATGATTAACTTGCATAGCAAATGCAGATTCTGTTGGTTTCCCTTTTGATGGTTTACTAGAATTCAGTTCTCTATGCATTGCTTCTTTCCCGAACACTGGGTCATTGACACACTCTGCTGCGTTAATAACAAACTGGACAATGTCACCAAAGCACGAAGACCTGTTCTCGAGGAGTCTGCGGTTTGTGGCTTTTTCGCGCCATTTATTCTGGAGATAACTTGGCAATTTCTGGACTACCACCTGCAGGTTCGGTGCATGATCAAGAACAGCCAGGTGAGTAAGTGTTTGCATGGCACTGAAGCATTTTAGCAAGTAATGCGAATATCTTTTCAGACATTTCCCTTCGTCTGGTTTTATCGGCTTCCACTCGTTTAGTTGTTTCAAGTATGCCAGGGATACTTTATAAGGATCACCATACTCCTGTTGTAGCAACTGTCTTGCCCGACTATATCCTTGGTCTGCCTGCATGTATATACAGCTGCTGATGAGGTCCTTAGGTTCACCGTCTGTTTGCTGTAGAAGGTAGTAAAGTCTGTCGCTGCAGCTGGCTGTTCTAGAGGAGATCCTGGTGTCAAACGCCATTATGAAGTCACTGTATTCCAGAAGATCACCGGTAAACTTGGGAACTTGCGGTACAGGCAAAGCTAGAGCTGTGGCGATACCACTAATCTGCTGCTGTATGGTGTTAACTGGAGGTGAATTAGGCAGTGGATAGGGTGCACCAAAGTTACTGTTCACAGGTATATTTACAGGCGGATACGTATACTGTTCTAGATTTGGAAACGTTGATGACTTGGCATTCGAAGCGTTGACTGGAGTTGCAAGAGTGTTAGTAACAGTCTCTGAAGAATTTCTGGGAACAAATTCTTGTGCAGTGCTGGGATTTAGACTGGGTAAGCTGGCACTATTTTCCTGGGTGACAGGGAGTATAACCTGGTTAGCCATATTGCCAACCCTAGCCGTGTTAGCACCTTCACTCGCACAAATTCCAGGGGCAGCTACACTAGGTCCAGCAACCATAACATTCACGTCTTGATGGTTGGCTCATTGCACAATAATGCTGGTACGTGTCTCATTGTCTTTGTTACCAACATTGTCGTCGCCAATGTCATTTTCGGTTTCTGCAAAAACACGTGCTTTTGCTCGAGTCTTGGCTATTT
Organism: Palaemon carinicauda; assembly: GCF_036898095.1. NCBI lineage: Eukaryota > Metazoa > Arthropoda > Malacostraca > Decapoda > Palaemonidae > Palaemon > Palaemon carinicauda. The sequence continues at coordinate 116,208,231 of NC_090736.1, forward strand.
CAATATCCAATAGAATCTCTTCTGTCTTTGCCTCCTGTTCCTTTTTCTTTGTCACGAGTTCTTTTTCGGCAAGCAACTCGGCGAGACGTGCTTTGGCTCGCACCTTTTCGGACGTAGCCGATTTGCCAGAAGGAAGGGAAGAAGGCCGTTTGGAAGAACGTTTTGAACCAGATCGGCTTAAAAGACTCTCCAGGTCTTCTTCAAGTCGTTTTTCGTTTATAACTATCCATTCACCAGTATGGTTTCGGAATTGCAGAATGCTAATTTCCTTGGTCTCATATCTGGACAATTCCTGGTCCTCCTCCAATTCGTCTGAGATGTTATCCATGACACAATTGAAGTTTTCTTTGTACTTATCGAAAGCTTCGTTATATTCTTCTAGACACATTTTCACCAAGTGCAGGTTGTCCGGATTTGACATGAGGCCTATGAGTTCGTTGCGTTTTTTCGTTACGTTGCCAAGTGATGATCTCAATTTATTTTTTAACGTTCGAATACCAACTGTCGTATCCGAGTTTTCGTTGGGAGCACTATTCTGAACAATCTCATCAGAGCCCCCCATCTTGTCTGTAGTTGTTTATAACAGGCAGTAATTCCACTTCTTAAGACTCACGTACAAGAGTTATTATAGAATTAACGCGTAAGTCGTTGATGGTAGTTTAACAATTTAATTGAACGATGTTAATGCACTATGCTTCTATTGCTTAACGTGAATGATGGAGAAACACAATTTTGATACGCACATATAGTTCTTTATTAGATCCAGGATGTTAACATCGATATGGTTATATTGTTAGGAGTTTATACATGTAGACTTGACGTATGTAGCATAACTTGAAGTGATGTGAAGTGGCGTGATGTGGTTCAATTACTATGGATAAATGAAAAAGAAATCAACGTATAAATAATATGCTAATGTACACAAAATTATTAAGTTAAATAACTAAGACTGATAAAAACAATATGCAAAGCTTAATTAAGTAAATAATTATGTATAACTGCTAATTACAAAAAGGTCATACACAAAATCAATATAATTAAGGCTCATCTAAAGGCATACGTTATGTAACATGTAGGTTTACAAATGGGAAAAGATGAATCCGTTATTCCAAAACAGTATATAATAGGCGTTTACTTACAATTGTGTTCCTATAACAAACGGTCCAAATATTCCTCAGTAAATACCAACTTTCGTTATATTCGTTCTGTATGAAATCACTTTTTAAACTGATAAGTTTTCTCATTTGTTTACAGGAAGACACAGTAAATTACCATAAAGTTCACGTGACGGAGAACTATGCGTAAATTAGCTAAAACAGCCCAACACCAAGTAAACAATTCATATGGCCGAGCATAGACTCGAACCAGCAAACTACCACACAGCAAACCTTAACATTAACCATCGCGATAACTAGACAACAAATATTATTTACATTTAATCGTTAGGCATCAACATACTAGACCTCTAAATCATATGATTTACCAAAAAATATAAGATGCACAACTAATATTTCATATCATACTACAATACGTGAATAGAACATGAATAAAACAAGCTTAAGGAACTAACATTAAAACGATAAACACAACAAAATAAAAATGAGTTTGACAAACAGATATGAACTAGAAAATATATCAATGTCATATAGTGTCTCTGGATAATATCTATAACACTTGATCTTCTTTTGGAAGCAAGAGTACGAGCTTGCTCACTGGTCTGTGCAATTCAGAAGATTGGGTTCGAAGTTTGACGCTTCTCACAGCGCCTCTGGAGTCTGGCAATACCTCTGTTACACGTGCTAGTGGCCAATGAAGTCTTGGCGTGTCCTCGTCTTTCAGGAGCATGATGTCACCTTCCCGTGTATTTCGTTGTTGTTTGTTCCATTTGGGGCGTTGCTGCAGGCTGACTATGTACTCCCTTTTCTATCTGCTCCAGAACAAGTCCGACAAATATTGTACTCTACGCCACCTTTTTCTGGAGTACACATATTCTGGTTGCGAAGGTCCTGGTATTAACCTCTTGGGTGACTTCATATGGAGGATTTGACTCGGACTTAGTGGTTCCATGTCGTCAGGATCATCAGAACAGGTCGTGAACGGTCTTGAGTTCACAATATATTCTACCTCGCAGAGTAGCGTGCGGAATGATTCGTCATCGAGGCGAGTCCCATGGTCGAGGAATAGCGCAGATAGAACTTTCCGAATGGTACGGATCTGGCGCTCCCATACGCCGCCCATGTGTGATGCCATAGGTGGGTTGAGTTTCCAGTCGATATTCATGTACAGTAGTTTGTTTTGGATTTTGTTTTGGTTCAGATCTGACCAAGCCTTGTTCAGCTCATTCCGGGTTCCGATGAAGTTGGTCCCGTTGTCGCATCGGATTTCTTGTACCGTACCTCTTCGGGCTATGAAGCGTTGCAGACAGTGAATAAAGGAATCAGTTTCGAGACTGTTAGCAGCTTCCAGATGAATGGAGCGACTGACAAGACAGGTGAATATGACGGCGTAACGTTTGAGCTCCTTGCGGCCCTCTTTTATAATGAACGGCCCGAAAAAGTCTACGCCTCTGAATGTAAATGGTGGAGCTGGCTCGAAACGATCTTGAGGTAAGTCGGAAATTTTTTGCTCTTGGCATGGCTTTCTCATTTTTCTGCACGTTATGCATTTGTGGAGTTGACGTCGGACAGCAGAGTTGATTGAAACAATCCAAAAGCGTTCTCTAATTGCTGCAATGGTGTGATTTCTACCCGCATGGCCAAGTTTCTCATGAGTATCTCGTACGATTAGAGTGGTGACGTGCGAATGTTGTGGCAGTAGCATAGGATGTTTCACATCGGAGTCCATTGCGGCTTTCGAGAGGCGTCCTCCCACTCGCAGAGTTCCGTCGATGAGCACTGGGTCGAGACGGAATATCGTACTTGTTTTTGGTAGCGAGTGTTCTCTCTTGTCTTCTTTCGTGGTTGTTTTCTTGAGTTTCTCGACCTCGTTTGCAAAGGTGATTTTTTGTATAAAGCAAACGATTGCCTTTTCAGCCTTTTGCATGATCTGTGCGGTCCTTAAATTTATAGTTTGTTCTTTGTTTTGTAAGAAAGCCAGAAATGCTATGTATACTGCTACTGCTCTCTTCAGTCTCTCCCACCTGGAGAAATATGTGATTAAAGTCATAAATGGTGATCCTTCTTCTGATGTGGTTGTAGTAACTAAAGACATTAAGTCTTCTTCTGTAACCTGCGGTTCGCTGCTGGCATGCATCTTTGCAGGGCATTCTGAAGCTGGCATATTCAAGAAATCCGGACCTTCCAGCCAACGAGTCATGTCTGACGATATCACAGAACTTACTCCACGTGATGCAACGTCTGCTGGGTTCAAATCAGTGCTAACGTACTTCCACTGGTTAGCGTTGCTGAAGTCTCTTATTTGACGGACTCTGTTGGCCACAAACACTGGAAAACGCTTTCTCTCAGCTCTGATGTAATAAAGGACTGTCGTTGAATCTGTGTAATAGCAGATTTCGTTGAGATGGAGATCAAACTCAAGGGTCATTTTCTGTCCTAAATTTACAGCTACAGCAGCAGTTGTGAGTTCAAGCCGTGGGATAGATGTTGCTTTCAATGGAACAACCCTTGCTTTTCCGATGAGAAATGAAGTTTTCGAACATCCACCCTCGTTTGAGGTTAGGTATGCAACAGCGCCATACCCAGATGTACTGGCATCTGAGAAAACGTGCATCTGAAAAGTCGTATCTTTTGCTTGCTGTGGTAACTTCAGACATCTCGGGATTGTTATCTTCTGAAGGTTCGGGACCTCACTAATCCATTGTTTGAAACGTAGCTGGTGATCATCAGGCACTTCGTCATCCCAGGCGAGATTGGTTTCTTTGCAGAGGTCTTGTAGTATTTGCTTTGCCAGCAGCACAAATGGAGCAGCGAAACCAAGGGGGTCATAGATGGATGATACTATGGAGAGTATGCCTCTTCTTGTCAGCGGTTTGTCTGGCAACAACACTGAGAAGCCAAATGTGTCCGTTTCAACGACCCAAAGTATTCCGAGGGCGTGCTCGGTAGGCAGAGGGTCATAATTGATGTCTCTTGTCTTTAACTCTTTTGATCGATCGTCAGCTGGGATGGTGTTTAGGACAGAGACGTCATTACTAGTAAATTTACACAGTCTGAATCCACAGCCCCGGCAGGCGGCAGTCAGTTCAGCAATCAGAGAACTGGCTTCGGTGGCACTGGGTACAGACTTTAGACAGTCATCGACGTAAAAGTTCCGCTTAATTGTATGGGCGACTTCTGAACTTAAGTTGCTTCCTTCATCTGCGACACGTCTAAGTGCGTAGTTGGTGATACTTGGTGAGCTCACTGCGCCGAACAGGTGTACCTTCATCCAGTACTCTTCGAGTTCTTTTGATATGTCACCGTTTGGCCACCAGAGGAATCTGAGATGGTTTTATTGGTGTTTGGGTACTTTCACTTGGTAGAACATAGACTCCACGTCACAAGTGAAGGCTACCTTGTGTTCTCTGAATCTGGTTAGAACACCTACCAGAGAATTGGTGAGATCAGGCCCTTGCAGCAACTGATCGTTTAAGGATATTCCATTGAATTTTGCACTACAGTCAAACACCACTCTAATTTTATCTGGTTTTCTTTGATTGTACACTCCATGATGGGGCAGGTACCACACATGTCCAGATTTGGCTGTGAGCAGGGAGTCTGGGATACGTTCAGCATAGTCATTCTGGAGTATTTTGTCAATGAAGTTGACGTAGTCGGAGTGGTACTTGGGATCCTTTTGCATTTTCTTCTTTTGATAGAGTGCTCGTTTCATTGCAAGGATCTTATTATTTGGCAGCATTAAGTTCTGATTCCTGAAAGGGAGAGGGATCTCAAAGTGACCGTCTTTAAACACGACATTGCTTTCAGCCTTCTTCAGGAATGTAGTGTCCTCTGGAGACAATCCTTTCTCTCCAGGATACCTTGCTACCCGGCTATCAATAAAGTCACTTTCCAGAATATTCAGTATTCTGTTTGGGGAGATAATTTCAGTAGCCTGCTCAATGTCCTCGGTCACAATGCGATTACTGTTTACTCGATGTGTAGACGTTACACTGTTGTCCTCTACCGGGGAGCTGACTGTCCATCCGTGACGATACTGCAGAGCGAATGGGCCTTTGCCGTCTGTTGATATGATTTTCAGAGGCTCCATTGCTAGTGGGCAATTACTGCCAATCAGTAGACCGATGTCTATTTCTGGCATTATTTCAGGAATTGATTTTGCCACGTCGTGAAGATATGGCCAGCGTCGTAACAGTTCTGGACGGGGTATTTGATCATGGCTCACTGGAATTTCTTGTCTGGAATACGTTTTTGGAAGCAGTATACCGTTCTGGCCGTTTATATCACTGACGACGAGATCCTGGACAAGGTAGCTTTTGACTATGCTTTCCCCATGCATAGTTTTCAGACGCAGATTTGTTTGAACACCGGAAGCTTGCAAGTCATCTTTCAGTTCTTCTGATAGGAAGCACCCTGTGCTTCCTGGGTCATAGAGGGCGTAGGTGAGAACTTCTCGGTTGGTTCCCCTCTGCTTTAAACGAACAGGTATTATTGCTTGAAGAACCATGGAGGAGTCATGAGAAATAACGTTGCTGGTAGCGGTATCTGGAGGGTTTTGGCTGGATTCCTCTGTACGGTTTTGAGAATATGAAGATCTGTCAGAGTAGTCCGACCTCCAAGGTAGTTTGAAGCCATCTATATGCATGGCCGTAGGATGACCCTTGCCACATTTGTGACATTTTCGCTTGTTCATGCACCCCTTCGATGTATGATTCAGATCATAGCAACTGAAGCATCTACGCTGCTCTATAATGAACTTTCTTTTTTCTTCGAGAGATTTCTGCCTGAAATCTGCACAGTTATCCAGATCGTGATTTTTGCTGCAGTAAAAACAGGAGGGCGACCTAAAACCACGAGTTCTACTTTGGCTCTCATGATTAACTTGCATAGCAAATGCAGATTCTGTTGGTTTCCCTTTTGATGGTTTACTAGAATTCAGTTCTCTATGCATTGCTTCTTTCCCGAACACTGGGTCATTGACACACTCTGCTGCGTTAATAACAAACTGGACAATGTCACCAAAGCACGAAGACCTGTTCTCGAGGAGTCTGCGGTTTGTGGCTTTTTCGCGCCATTTATTCTGGAGATAACTTGGCAATTTCTGGACTACCACCTGCAGGTTCGGTGCATGATCAAGAACAGCCAGGTGAGTAAGTGTTTGCATGGCACTGAAGCATTTTAGCAAGTAATGCGAATATCTTTTCAGACATTTCCCTTCGTCTGGTTTTATCGGCTTCCACTCGTTTAGTTGTTTCAAGTATGCCAGGGATACTTTATAAGGATCACCATACTCCTGTTGTAGCAACTGTCTTGCCCGACTATATCCTTGGTCTGCCTGCATGTATATACAGCTGCTGATGAGGTCCTTAGGTTCACCGTCTGTTTGCTGTAGAAGGTAGTAAAGTCTGTCGCTGCAGCTGGCTGTTCTAGAGGAGATCCTGGTGTCAAACGCCATTATGAAGTCACTGTATTCCAGAAGATCACCGGTAAACTTGGGAACTTGCGGTACAGGCAAAGCTAGAGCTGTGGCGATACCACTAATCTGCTGCTGTATGGTGTTAACTGGAGGTGAATTAGGCAGTGGATAGGGTGCACCAAAGTTACTGTTCACAGGTATATTTACAGGCGGATACGTATACTGTTCTAGATTTGGAAACGTTGATGACTTGGCATTCGAAGCGTTGACTGGAGTTGCAAGAGTGTTAGTAACAGTCTCTGAAGAATTTCTGGGAACAAATTCTTGTGCAGTGCTGGGATTTAGACTGGGTAAGCTGGCACTATTTTCCTGGGTGACAGGGAGTATAACCTGGTTAGCCATATTGCCAACCCTAGCCGTGTTAGCACCTTCACTCGCACAAATTCCAGGGGCAGCTACACTAGGTCCAGCAACCATAACATTCACGTCTTGATGGTTGGCTCATTGCACAATAATGCTGGTACGTGTCTCATTGTCTTTGTTACCAACATTGTCGTCGCCAATGTCATTTTCGGTTTCTGCAAAAACACGTGCTTTTGCTCGAGTCTTGGCTATTTCAATATCCAATAGAATCTCTTCTGTCTTTGCCTCCTGTTCCTTTTTCTTTGTCACGAGTTCTTTTTCGGCAAGCAACTCGGCGAGACGTGCTTTGGCTCGCACCTTTTCGGACGTAGCCGATTTGCCAGAAGGAAGGGAAGAAGGCCGTTTGGAAGAACGTTTTGAACCAGATCGGCTTAAAAGACTCTCCAGGTCTTCTTCAAGTCGTTTTTCGTTTATAACTATCCATTCACCAGTATGGTTTCGGAATTGCAGAATGCTAATTTCCTTGGTCTCATATCTGGACAATTCCTGGTCCTCCTCCAATTCGTCTGAGATGTTATCCATGACACAATTGAAGTTTTCTTTGTACTTATCGAAAGCTTCGTTATATTCTTCTAGACACATTTTCACCAAGTGCAGGTTGTCCGGATTTGACATGAGGCCTATGAGTTCGTTGCGTTTTTTCGGTACGTTGCCAAGTGATGATCTCAATTTATTTTTTAACGTTCGAATACCAACTGTCGTATCCGAGTTTTCGTTGGGAGCACTATTCTGAACAATCTCATCAGAGCCCCCCATCTTGTCTGTAGTTGTTTATAACAGGCAGTAATTCCACTTCTTAAGACTCACGTACAAGAGTTATTATAGAATTAACGCGTAAGTCGTTGATGGTAGTTTAACAATTTAATTGAACGATGTTAATGCACTATGCTTCTATTGCTTAACGTGAATGATGGAGAAACACAATTTTGATACGCACATATAGTTCTTTATTAGATCCAGGATGTTAACATCGATATGGTTATATTGTTAGGAGTTTATACATGTAGACTTGACGTATGTAGCATAACTTGAAGTGATGTGAAGTGGCGTGATGTGGTTCAATTACTATGGATAAATGAAAAAGAAATCAACGTATAAATAATATGCTAATGTACACAAAATTATTAAGTTAAATAACTAAGACTGATAAAAACAATATGCAAAGCTTAATTAAGTAAATAATTATGTATAACTGCTAATTACAAAAAGGTCATACACAAAATCAATATAATTAAGGCTCATCTAAAGGCATACGTTATGTAACATGTAGGTTTACAAATGGGAAAAGATGAATCCGTTATTCCAAAACAGTATATAATAGGCGTTTACTTACAATTGTGTTCCTATAACAAACGGTCCAAATATTCCTCAGTAAATACCAACTTTCGTTATATTCGTTCTGTATGAAATCACTTTTTAAACTGATAAGTTTTCTCATTTGTTTACAGGAAGACACAGTAGATTACCATAAAGTTCACGTGACGGAGAACTATGCGTAAATTAGCTAAAACAGCCCAACACCAAGTAAACAATTCTTATGGCCGAGCATAGACTCGAACCAGCAAACTACCACACAGCAAACCTTAACATTAACCATCGCGATAACTAGACAACAAACATTATTTACATTTAATCGTTGGGCATCAACATATATATATATATATATATATATATATATATATATATATATATATATATATATATATATATATATATATATATATATAAGTGTGTGTGTCTTATTCTATGTGTGCCTGTGTGTGAGCGTGTGTGTGTGTGTCTGCTTTTCTCTGTGTTTACATATGTGTCCGCGTTCAATTTTATGTGTTTATTGGATGTGTGTGGTAGTGAGGACGATGCCTGTACATGTATTGTTATTCTTTCACACACCAGTAATAAAAACGAATCCTCTTTCGTATCTTCGAAAATACAGATAAATGGCCCTTACCTATAGTCTACTCCCACTAAGAAGCATTTCTTATTCCAGTCAGGATCCTCTAGAATTGGGTCAGTTGCTCAGAGAATAAACTCTAGACATGAATTGGGTCTTTTGGGGAGAGTTGGCGGGGGGGGGGGGGGGGGGGGGGGGGGCGGGGGTGGGGGGGGGGGGGTGGGGGGGGGCGGGTGGATTTTCCATCCAAAAACTTACTTCTAACTTCATTTATAAAACTTTCTCTCTCTCTCTCTCTCTCTCTCTCTCTCTCTCTCTCTCTCTCTCTCTCTCTCTCTCTCTTATTCCATTGTAGTTTTGTGCTGTGTTAAGACATTAAATATCCTACACATCTGGTTTTTGCATTGAAAATAATCATTGTGGTTTACTTTCAGTGAGGTTATAAAATGCCCGATGCACCGGAACTACATTTTCGACCATCTCTTATATCACAATTAATTCAATAGCATGGACAAACTGATGTGAAAGATATTTATAAATGAAATAATGAAAATAATATTGATGATTAAATTAGCTATATCATTAATGATAAGTAAATAAACAGTTTTAAAACGTTCCGATTCAAATATATATATGGATAAAATGCTACAGGCAGGGCAATCTATTGAACTGAACTGAGGTTCATTAATTCTTAGTGGTGCCGTCTGAAGACTTTGCTAATCTGCTGACTCTTTTCCCTCTTATCCCTCTTCGGGGTTGAGTGCCTCTCATGATTACCAACTTCTCGGAATCGGACCAGTTATTCCCAGTCCTTTTTTCTTCTGGCAAACTGTCTAAAAAGTTTTGTATCGCTTTCACTACATTTGCTAACGAGCGATTGTCATTGAACAAATAACCACATAAATTCAGGTTTACTAATCTGCAAATATGTTTACAGGCATTTGCTTTTTTATCACCTTCTGGGAGATTGCCACTCCGGGTAGCAAACGAATATCAATCCCAAAAAATGTGAGTTGCAAAACAAAGAACGAATTCAAATTCCCGTATTTTGGTTTACTAAATTTCTTTTATGTCTTGCTTTATTGCATCAGGCAAGGCATATTTACTTTAACTGACCACCCATATGTGGCTAC
>NC_090736.1:116223211-116233211 GCF_036898095.1 Palaemon carinicauda
GGGCTCCCACGGAGGCCAACGTCCTGCTTGTTACTGTTTACTTCTTCCTTCTTGAATTCTGGCAAACGCCTAGGGTTACCGCCAAACACGGTCTCTCACATATCTAGACGATGAGGTGACAGGTTTCTGACCCATGGTAGTCACCCTATACATTGTCCTGAAGAAGGAAGGATCCCTGTGTCATTGGGGAGATTACAGCATCTGAACATACAGAGAAAACCAGATCGCTTCCCACTCACCAACATCACCGGCATCACCTCCTACAAGCAAAAATAGTCAAAGAATTTCTGCAAAATCAACATGACTAAATTGCTGGAAGCTCAAACGAGGCCGATTTGTACGATGACCTACAGTGATTAATATATTAAATGTCCTTACATTTGGAGGCTATCCTCTAATATCCATTTTGCAAAATGGTGGCAGACTTCCATATTTTTTATTTATCTTCTAGAAAGTAAAAATGACAGAAAATATACTAGAATTTATAGATATTTTTCATTAATATATATATATATATATATATATATATATATATATATATATATATATATATATATATATATATATATATATTTACTCAGTTCTCTTGTTAAATGAAAATGAAGGTTCTAGTGAAAACTGTATTTTCCCCATATGCATGGATGCCAAAAAGCAAACATTATCAAGTTCCAAAGAGAGGAATGATAATCATTTAGAAATTATTATTATTATTATTATTATTATTATTATTATTATTATTATTATTATTATTTATATTATTATTATTATTATTATTATTATTATTATTATTATTATTATTATTATTATTAGCTAAGGTAAAATCGCAGTTGGAAAAATAGATTGCTATAAGGCCATGGGCTCAAAAAAGGGGAAAATATCCTAGTGAGGAAAGGAAATATGGAATTGAATAAACTATACGAGAAGCAATATATATATATATATATATATATATATATATATATATATATATATATATATATATATATATATATATATATATATATATATATATGTGTGTGTGTGTGTGTGTGTGTGTGTGTGTGTGTGAAATTATTGGGTTTATGACATTTGCAGTCATTATTTTATTGTCTATAGGGAAATCTAATCGTACGGTATACTGAAATACTAAAAGACAATTATAAATCTAAATGGGATAAAACATTTCAATTCAATTTGATTTATGTGCTAACCTGTTAATTAATTTTCTATTTAATTACAAGAAGCACATATATGCCAGCTTATATCGCAATATATAATGATTAACTGATTAATATCCTTATGAAATTACAGAGATAATAAGTTGTTCTGCATCTGCACTGTTTAGTAGTAAAAAGACGCAATTGAAAAGATGAACTTCATTCCTTCTTTCCAATAATTCTACCATGCATGAAATATCTAAGATATCCCAATAATTATGATTTAAATCTATACCATTAAAGAATAAACTTTTCAACTGCATCTTTTATAGCATCCCCCTTACATACTTCGCATTGCATATTTGCCTTTGGTCTCGCAAAACCTGATTATTTACGTTTTGTAACTTCAGCTTTTTGTACAGTACGCATGTCGCATCAGACGCCTTCATGGCATAAACAAAAAGCAGAATATCACAGATTTTCCTATATGTGTTTTCTTTATGTTGGTGGCTGTTGGTAACATCCTTGCAATGTGATCGCCAGAGTGGGGCTCAGGGCCCGCATAAACTCATTAGTTCCTTCGGTGGCTGCAACCTAACCTTCCTTATGAGCTAAGGATGTTAGGTTGGGGGGGACGTATAGGTCTATTTGTTGAGTCATCAGCAGCCACTGCTTTCCCATATTTGGTTCTAGCTAAGAAGGAAGACTTTCTTCCTATCCTCAAGTATGAGGAATCAAATACTGATGTAGGTACACTTGCTAGTTAATACTGAAGTACTCTTTTATATCAGTTATAGTAATATCTATATATAATGTTCTCTGAAAGAGTTCTTGCTGGAAGCTCAATGTCATATATTTTTTTATCAAACATCTCTATTAAGCCTCAATAAAGTCTAAACGAAGGAACTTCTTTCCTTTTTCACTTTAGGTGACCATCAGAAAAGTTGCTTCCTGGAAATAAACTGATGATTTCTTTTCATATATGTAATGCCCCATCACAATTTATTGTTTGATTGGTTATAAGACCATTTGAGATGTTTACTACCTTTCCCGATAACGTAAGAAATTGAATTTTTTTTCTTTTCTTTTTTAACAGCTGACAAATTGGTAATATCAACTGGCTTTGCATCATACAGGATATTTTTATATTAACCCCACTAAGCTGACAATGCATCAGATCCCTCAAAACCAGTGTAACTCTGTAGAGTTAGATCTATCTGTTATTTCCCGATCATAAGCAAGTCTACTAATTGCCTTGAAGAAACTCATCAACAAATTTTCAGTATTAATAAAAGTGGAAGCCGCTGACAACAATCTCTCACTATACCTATATGCAAAGTAACCATCTCCACAATCTTTGAAAATCAAGAGCTGACATTTTAGTATGTAAATGCTTCATCAATTTTAAATAAAGATGAGCACGTTTAGCAGAGTGTAAAAGTCCGGCACTGTGTAAATAGGTCATTATATTTTCATTTTGCTATAATGTACTGCAAAAAAAAAAAGAAAAAAAAAACTTAACGGAAATGTTGAAGCCATAATAACTTTGGGGTCATACCAAACGTTTCAAAATCCTCTTTGAACTTCTCAAACAAGAGCAATGTACTCTGCATCACTGCTCTACCAACCGTGTGTCACACGATCGTACATAGTAACGACATTTCTGTTTTTTGTATATAGTTTCCTTAATATCTTCGCTCTCCCCTCGCACTGATAGGGACCTGAATAAACATGTTTGTTTTTCTCACCGATAACTGTTAAGAGAAACCGTTGTTGGTTGAACAGGAAACAGACTAGCCTGTTATATGTTATAGTAAGAAACCAGACATGTTTATTCAGGTCCCTATCAGTGCGAGGGGAGAGCGAAGATACAAAGGAAACTATATACAAAACAGAGAAATGTCGTTACTATGTACGATCGTGTGACACGCGGTTGGTACGTTGCTTTTTGCTTCAGGGTATTAGTGGGTTTTGCAAAGAATATCGTAAAGTATCTTGCTAAACTTCAGGTAACGAAGTTAACTACACATGAGTAAGAAAGGATATTGTACCAGCACCTAAAACATGAGCACACATATTACAATCTTCCTCTATCGATAAGATATTAAGCTATGAATAATAATAATAATAATAATAATAATAATAATAATAATAATAATAATAATAATAATAATAATAATAATAATAATAATTATACTCATCATCATCTCCTCCTTCGCCTGTTGACGCAAAGGGCCTCGGTTAGATTTCATCAGTCATCTCTATATTGAGCTCTTAATTCATTATTTCTCAATTCATCCTCTTCTACTTCTCGCTTCCTAGTCATCAGTCATGTAGGCAGGGTCTTCTAACTCTTCTGTTGCCTTGTTGAGCGCAGATGAACGTTTGGTGTACGAATCTTTCTTGAAGAGTGCAACAAGGATATCCTAACCATCTCCATCTACCTACCATCAAGATCTCATCCACATATGACACTCGAGTAATCTTTCTTACAGTTTTATTTTTACCCATGTCTCGCCATTTAACTAGCAATTTCCCCTCTGAAGTCTTTTTTTACATATCTACTAAATCTATTGGATATCTTTTCGTTTCATACATATAACTCATATCCATATAGTAACATCAATCTTACTAAAATGATATCTAGTCTTATTTTTAGATGTAATTTCAAGCGATTTCATTTCCAAAGTTTACTTACCTAGTCATTATCCGATTTGTTTCTAACAATCTTCCATTAAATTCTAATCCTAACAACCCAGTATTAGTGATCATAGATCTTAAATACTTAAATGATTCTACCTTATTTATCATATTTCCTTCCAATGATATTTCATCTTCAATTGCATACTCCGTTCGCATCATTTTTGTCTTCTATTTATATTCAACCCAACCATTATGATATTTTATTCATTCTGGTAAGCATTGCAAATCCTGTGGTGGTCTGCATACTCTATTCACCAATCCAGTCCAATCCTTCTTCACCATCTCTGACGGTTCAACGCATGGCAAAATCCATGAGCAGTATAAACAATATAGGTGACAACACAATTCCCTAGAGTACTGCGTGTTTCACAAGGAATTCATTTGATAAAACTCTACTAACATTAACTTTGCACTTACGACATTCATGAACACACTTACTCAAATTCACATATTTAAGAGTGTACACTATCAAATGTTTTTTTTTATTTAGTCAACAAATACCATCAAAGACGATTTTTATATTCTAAGAACTGCTCTACGACATCTCTCAAAATGATAATTTGGTCAGCTGAACTTTTACTTTGTGAAAATCCTGTATGTTCATCTCTCAGGTATTCATTAATATTTCTCTACAGTCTCTTTAAGATAAACATGATGTATAGTTCCGTAACAATTGACGTAAGTTTTATGCCTTTGTAGGTATTGTAATCAGTTATGTCACCATTTTTTAATCCTTTTCAACAACACTCGTAACTCCCATTCATTTGGTTTGGCCTCTACAAAATAATCTTGTAAATATTTTGGGAGTGACTTTTTTTCACCAGTATTATCTCGGCATTTATTACATTGCATCCAGGGGCTTTCAATCTCTTTAGTTATTACAGGATAGCTTGGACTTCAAATACAAGGTCTTTCTCAGTTCCAGATAAATCAATGAAATTATTCTCTACGTAACTCCTATTCATAACCTCACTAAAGTGCTACAACCAACGGGGTTTTTCTTCACCTTCTGATGTTATAATAGATCCATCTCTCTTTTTTTTATGGGTGTATACTTCTTTGCCCCTGTCGAGATTTCATAAAAAAATTGTATTAACGATTTTTACACCATAGCCAGATCCTGAATTATTAGCTTTGTCAGCCTCATCTGCTTTACAGTCTAAATACTCTCTCTAGTCATTCCTATCTTTTCTTTCAACCCCAATATTAATATTGGAATACTCAGCATGCTTTTAACAATCAATTTCCTTATTTGTATCCTCTTTACAGTTCCCAAATATCTTTTGATATCCATAGTTTTCTCCTTGCCACTGTGTGTCCCAAGACATCAATACCAACTTACTGATATCTGTTCTTATTATTTGTGAGGGGCCGATAGAAAGGTTAGGACTCAAAAACAGGAAGCAATCAACTGAGTTATATTATTAAAGAACACTCTCCTTTATATACAAAACCTCAAGGCAACAGGAAAATACATGTTCGAGAAATGACAATGTTACATAGGCGACACATAGACATGTTTGTTCTGGTTCTTTTTAGTGCGAGGGAAGAGCATCATATATACAAAATAATTTATGTATGATCGTGTGACACACGGTTGGTACATGGCTCCCCCCCCCCCCCCCAAAATGACATACTGTGCATGTTAAATGGGCCGCCCTGATCTAGAGAGGCGAACTGTAGGCGGGTCATCTGGCAGTAGATAAGCAGGTTTTAGATGATCAATGGAGACCCAGTCTTCTTTGCCACGAATGTTTAGTAGGAATGCTTTTGGACTGCGTTGGATCAAAAGGAAAGGACCCGTGTAAGGGGGCGTTAGCGGTGGCTTGGTATTGTCGTTGCGCAGGAAGACGTGCGTTGCAGAATGCAAGTGTGTTGGTATGTGATGTTTCGCTGGGGGCTTGTAAGTCTGGCGGCATGGAGTAAATTTTCCCACGACGTGACGTATGCGCTGGAGATCGTCGGAGGAGGTTGTAGAAGGAAACAATTCGGCAGGGACGACCAACGGGTCGCCATACACCATTTCAGCTGCCGAGACGTCGAGTGTTACTTTAGGAGTGGTCCTTAGTCCCAGGAGGACCCAGGGACGCTGAGTAAACCAGTTGCAATCCTTGCAGCGGGACATCAAAGCTGCTTTGAGTGTGCGAAGAAAACGTTCAACCATTCCTTTGGCAGCGGGGTTGTAGGCCGTTGTCTGATGTAGGGTGATGCCCAGGACATTCACTAATGATGTCCACAATTGAGAGGTAAAAGTGGTTCCCCTGTCAGAAGTAATATGCTCAGGGATACCAAATCTTGCAATCCATCCAGAGAGTAAGGCAGATGTACATGAGGCAGACGTTGCAGTTTCCATGGGAATAGCTTCAGGCCAACAAGTGGAGTGGTTGATGACGGTAAACAGGTAACGATGTCCTTGTGATGTGGGTAGGGGCCTAAAACGTCGACGTGAATGTGTGCGAAACGACGCTGAGGTTGAGGAAAGGTGCCCACTCCTGAATCAGTGTGTCGATGTACTTTGGAAGTTTGGCAAGAAGTACAGGCACGGACCTAATCCTTAGCATCCTTAGAAATGCCGTGCCAAATGAACTTTGCCTTCAGCAGCTGTGCAGTAGAACCGCACGAGGGATGTGAAAGGCCATGAATGAAATCAAACACCTGCCGGCGCATGGGAGCAGGAATCCAAGGTAATGGAGGGACGTGCAGGATGTCCTACATGCTTGATACTCTGGATCCTGTCATTGGGCTTCAGCCAGGGCGTTGTAATCCAATGCCAGTTGAACAGCAGCCAACGTGTTTCTTGACAGGGCATCGGCAACGAGATTCATTTTCCCAGGGACGTAGTGAAGGGTGCAATTGTATTCAGCCACGGCGGAGAGATGTCGGACAGCCAAGTGACGGACAGCCAAGTGCACCGCCAGTGATTCTCGATCGAAGGTAGAATAACCCGTTTCTGCCTTGGACAGTTTTCTGCTGAATGGGCGGGGCGGGCCGTTGACCACCTGCTCGAGTACTGCACCAATAGCGACGTCGCTGGCATCGGTGGAGAGAAGGAGAGGGGCATGTGGGATAGGAAATGTGAGAGCCGCAGCAGTTGATAGGGCCTTCTTTGCATTGCAGAAGGCTGCATCTTGAAGGGGACCCCACTTCAGGTCCTTTGGCTTGCCCTTAAGGGAGGCGTAGAGGAGAGCAAGAGTGGCTGCAATAGCCGGCAGAAAACGGTGATAATAGTTGATCATGCTCAAGAATTCCTGCAGAGCTTTGACGGTCGAGGGCACGGGGAAGTCCTGAACGGCTGCTACCTTCTCAGGAAGGGGGTGGACTCCTTCAGGAATGATGCAGTGCCCTAAGAACGACACTTCGTTGGCGCCAAAGGTACACTTGTCGTACCGGACTACAAGGCCGTTTTGTTGCATGCGGTTGAGCACGATGCGCAGGTGACGGAGGTGTTCCTCTTATGAGGAGGAGAACACAAGTATGTCGTCCATATAACATACACAGAAAGGGAGGTCCCCTAAGATGCCATCCCTGAGACGTTGAAACGTTGCCCCAGCATTACGAAGGCCAAAATAGGAGTAATTGATGGTGTATGTACCAAACGGAGTGGTGATGGCGGTCTTGGGGATGTCTTCTGGGTTCATAGGCACCTGATAATACCCCTTCAGGAGGTGGAGCGTAGAGAAAACCTTTGCTTTGTGCAGGTAGGAGGTCACTTTGTCAATGTTTGGGAGCGGGTAGTGATCCGGTTCTGTTTGCATGTTCAGGCAACTGTAATCCAGGCACGGACAGAGGGAGCCGTCTTATTTCAGAACGATGTGTAAGGGTGACGACCCTGGGCTGGAGGCTTTTTGGCAAAGGCCATTTCCACCATTTCGGCGAACGTCTGTTTGGCGGCTGCCAATCGTTCCTGTGCCAGACGTCTGAATTTTGCGAAGGACTGGGGGTCCCGTCGTCTTGATATGGTGATAAATACCGTGCTTGGCAGGAACCGTGGGTGTTTGGAGAAGTTCTGGACGGAAAACTTCCGGGTATGACGTGAGGAGGTGGGCGTAGGCATCCGTGGGTGCGCTGATGTGGAGAGCAAGGTTAGATGGGGCGGGTTGAAGAGGTGTCGTCAAGTACGAATCTGCGTTGACCAATCCTCGGTGGGCGACATCGACCAGAAGGTGGAAATGAGAGAGAAATTCGCACCGAGGATTGGCATTGTGACGTCAGCAACGAGAAACTTCCAATTGAATTTACCGTTTCCGAACGATAATGTGAGGTTCTCATAACCGTAGGTTAGTATCGCAGATCCGTTGGCAGCTACCAAGCGGACGTCGGCAGATGTAGACAGACTACGTCGTGCCTTGAAGAGTTTCCTTGGCAAAAGAGAACAAAAAGCACCTGTGTCTACCAAAATCGCACACCCGTTCCTGCATCCTGTAAAAAGAAAAGATTAGAAACACGGGAGGCCACCGCCACGAGCGATGGCCTACTTACACGTTTTTTTGGCCACTGACAATCCTTGGCACATTTCTTCGCGG
The DNA here is from genome assembly GCF_036898095.1 of Palaemon carinicauda. Lineage (NCBI taxonomy): Eukaryota > Metazoa > Arthropoda > Malacostraca > Decapoda > Palaemonidae > Palaemon > Palaemon carinicauda. Next base: position 116,231,574 of record NC_090736.1, read on the forward strand.
TTGCCCCGAATATGAAGTGGTAGTAGCAAAACTGTGGCGGATGGGAGGTAGTAAGTGGCTGTAGAAGTCGTGCGTTGGGGCGCGAGCAATTAGTGGGTGGTAGGAGGCTTTGTCGCTGCTTCAGCACGTCAATGGGTAGGTGTGTATATCCTACGGCATTCATGTCAGCTTCGGTTGACGTTCAATAGGCATCCTCTTCGGCAGGGGTGGAGGCGTTGATGTAGGTCTTGAAGTGGCTGTCCATAAGGACGTCGGCTTTGGTCATCAAGTGCTTTATGGGTAAACTGTCGACATCGGGTATGGCAGCGCGTATAGGTTGAAAAAATTAATCACTTCCTTGACTTAACATATCAATTAATCCTTGAAAGTTTCACTACTCTATTAGTAAAATTGTGAGCTGGAAGTTGTTCACAAGCAGACAAACAGGGGCGAAAACTTAACCATCTCACAACTTCTTTGGCGGAGGTAATAATATTAAAACAAAATCATTCCAGTAGTAAAAGTGATACAATAATCTTATATATATATATATATATATATATATTCAGTATATATATATATATATATATATTTATATATATATAAATATATATATATATATATATATATTATATATATATATATATATATATATAAATATATATATATATATTATATATATATATATATATAAATATATATATATATATATATATAAATATATATATATATATATATACATACAGTATATATATATATATATATATACATACAGTATATATATATATATATATATGTGTGTGTATACATACATACATATTTATATATATATATATATATATGAATGTTTATATATATATATATATATATAAACATTCATATATATATATATATATATATGTATATATATATATATATATATATTATTACTAGCCAAGCTACAACCCAAGTTGTAAAAGCGAGACGCTATAAACCCGGGGGCTCCAATAGGGAAAATAGCCAAGTGAGGAAAGGAAATAAAGAAATAAATAAGTGATGAGAATGAATTAACAAATAAATCATTTTCAAAACAATAATAACGTCAAAACAGATATGTCCTATATAAACTTTTAACAACTTCAAAAACACATATATCATACATAAACTGTAAAAAGACTCATGTCTGCCTGGTCAACATAAAAACATTTCCTCCAACTTTGAACTTTTGAAGTTCTACTGAATCAACTACCCGATTAGGAAGATCATTCACAACTTGATAACAACTGGAATAAAACTTATAGAATACTGTCTAATATTGAGCCTCATAATGGAAAATTCCTGGCTATTAGAATTAACTGCCTGCCTAGTATTACGAACTGGATAGAATTGTTCAGGGATATCTGAATGTAAAGGATGAAAAGAGTTATGAAAAATCTTATGCAACATGCATAACAGCACTAATTGAACGGATGTGCCAAGATTAATATCTAGATCAGGAATAAGAAATTTCATAGACCGTAAGTTTTTGTCCAACAAATTAAGATAAAAGTCAGCAGCTGAAGACCAGACAGGAGAACAATACTCAAACAAGGTAGAATGAAATAATCAAAACACTTCGTCAGAATATAGTGATCACCAAAAGTCTTGTAAGACTTTCTCAATAAGCCAATTTTTGTGCAA
>NC_090736.1:116245711-116263211 GCF_036898095.1 Palaemon carinicauda
TATATATATATATATATATATAAATATATATATATATATATATATACATATACAATATATATATATATATATATATACTGTACATGTACCACTTTTTGAGGAGGTGTATCCTAGTATAATGAAAGGGTTTGTTTATCATTATGAACAACATAGATGTGCTCTCCAACGCCACCCATGCTAATGTGGTTTATTCTGAGCGATTGGGCAAGATTCGCTTGCCCTCACCAATCTGTATTGACTGGTGTGGTGATGAAACAGCCAAAACACAAACATGAATAAGTAAATACTTATGTTCTTTGTCCTACTCTGGACTGGACACACCTCTATTTCTTTTCCTTTTTTGTTTGCGTATAATTTATGAATTTATATATAAATATATATGCTAACAATCAATCATACACGCACTTACTATATATCTTCATTATCATCTCTTCCTTTGTCTGGTGACGCGAAGGCACTTAGTTAGATTTCGCCAGTCATCTCAATACTGAACTTACACATAAATACTTATCCACTCATCATCTCCTACTTAGCGCTCTAGAGTCCTCAGCTGCTTAGGCGTGTGTCTTTAAACTCTTCAAGTGCTTTGAGGAGCCCAGTTGAATGATTAGTGAACTAATCTACCAAGGGGAGTACGAATAGTATGCTTGTCATCCTTATGCTATTCACTTTACTGTATTATCCTCACTTTAGTTAATAAAGGAATTCAGATTCGCTGATATTACACTCTTGGTTACATTTAATTGTCTTTCAACTCGTTGACGCTGTTAAAAATCATATGTACTCTAAACACATTTTTGTTTAATCTCTCTCTCTCTCTAGGAAAAAAAATAATAGACGTCTCTAACACTTTAACAGCGAAGAAGAACAGAGAGAGAGAGAGAGAGAGAGAGAGAGAGAGAGAGAGAGAGAGAGAGAGTTTTTATTTGAAGAACATGTTAATGATATATTTAGAGAGAAACAGAAATAGAGAGAGGACTTCTTTAAAAGAGGTTGTTAATGCTATCTTAGTTTTCTTTGCTTCACTGTTTTCTTTCTTTCTGTTCATCATGCTGGCTTTTCTCACAAATGATCGTTGCCAACAATCTCTTTAGCCTTTATCCCTATCAAAAAAAAAGTGTTCAAACTCTTCCAGGGTATTGCTACGATATCTTGTAATAATAGTGACGTATGCAGTGACGTATGGGCATGGTGGTGGGCTTGTAACTCGAACAGTCGTATGCGTAAAAACCGCCAAGGTTTAAATTTTGGAATTCGATGCCGTAAGGTGGAGAAAATGTCGTGACGAGGGGACGAAAAAACATCGTATTCCACACGGTAACGTGAAAAAAATATAAACTGGGGATGCCGTTCCCCAGGGGTCTACTGTATATATATATATATATATATATATATTCGTATATATACTATTATTATTGTTATTAATTTTTGCTAAGCTACAACCCTAGATGGAAAAGTGGGATGCTTATAGCGAGAAGCTCCAACAGGGAAGATAGTCCAATGAGGAAAGGAAACAAGGAAAAATTAAATATTTCACGAACAGTAACATTAAAAAACAATTCCTATATGAACTATGAAAACTTTAACAAAAATAGATTAAGAGAAATAAGATAGAATAGTGTGACTGAGTGTACCCTTAGGCAAGATAACTCTCATCGAAGATAGTGTAAGACCATGGTACAGAGGCTATGGCACTAACCAAGACTAGAGAAAAATGGTGAGATTTTGGAGTGTCCTTCTCCTAGAAGAGCTGCTTACCATAGCTAAAGAGCCTCTTCTACCCTTACCAAAAGGAAAGTGGCCACTGAACAACTACAGTGCAGTAGTTAATCCAGTGGGGAAGAATTGTTTGGTAACCTCATGTGTTGTCAAGTGTTTGAGGACAGAGGAGAATATATAAAGAATATGCCAGACTATTCGGTGTAAGTGTAGGCAAAGGGGAAATGAACCGTACCCAGAAAGAACGATCCAATGTAGCATTGTCAAGCTAGTCAAAGGACACACACACACACACACACACACATATATATATATATATATACATATATATATATATATATATATACACACACACACACACACACACATATATATATATATATATATATGTGTGTGTGTGTATGTGTGTGTGTGTATGTGTGTGTGCGTGTGTGTTTTGTGTATTTGTGCGTGTGTATGTATGAATGTATATGATAAAAAAGAAAACTGTCAGGCAACAGATGGGTATAATATCCGCTATATAAAACACAGGTATTTTTATGAGGCCATATTGATTATATCTGGTTTAAATAATACAAGATGATTTTAAAAAACGTCGAGATAAATTGGACTTTCCCTGCAAAACCAGAAAACCTCTTTCGTTCACAGGTTACCTTTGTAAGGGATAGTGTCCTCGGCATTGTTGCCGATGCAATGGTTCTGCGTATCCATGAGAGTTTTCCTTCTGCTCAATTCCCTGAAATATGAAAGAGTACTCATCATACCTAAAAAAAAAAAAAGAAAAAAAAAAAAAAGTTTATGTAATACACGCATGAATTTTATAACTAATTTATTATTAAGATTGTAACGGCATAATTATCGTCATCATTGCGTTTTTTGTTTCCTAATAATAACTCAAGTTATTATTATTATTATTATTTTTATTATTATTATTATTATTATTATTATTATTATCATTATTATTATTATTTCGATCACAGTCTTTTGATTGGAAGGTATTTATATTGTAGGGATTTGGGTTGTATCCTGCCTCCTTAGGAGTTTATCACTTTTCTTATTATGTGAGCTATTCCTAGGATCACACTTTTCTGCTTGAGTCCTGGAGGTCCTTCAGCCAGTGGTTTTATAGATTCCTTTACAGGGATCTTTTGATCGTGGCTAGTGTTCCTATGATTATGGATACAATTTCCACTGGCATATCCCATATCCTTCTTATTTCCATTTTCAGGTCTTGATTCTTATCCTTTTTTTTTCCCTCAATCTCTCTTCAACTCTGGAGTCCCTTGGTGATGTGACATAAATGGATGATACTTTTTTCCTGATTTTTTCAATCAACGTCACGCATCACCCGATCTGTTTGGATACCATAGTACCAGAGGATGTTTATCTGATCGTTTTCTATTACTCCCTCACATTGGTGACGTACCTCTTATTATTGCAAGGTAGCTAAGTTTTCTTGCACAGGCTCCAGTGAAGAGCTTTTGCCACTGAATCATGCCTCTTTTTGTACTGGTTCTGTGTAAGTGCTGGGGATTTGCTTGCTATGTAGTTTATGGTTTACTTTTTTCATGTAGCAATTCCTACATAGGGGAGAGATTTAATTTCCTTCTATTGTTCTTTGAACACATCCGGTTCTTAGGGCCTGATCTTGTGCTGTTGGTATCATTCCTTCAGTTTCTTCCTTGAGCTCTCCCCTCAGTAGCCATTGCCACATGTCATCGCTGGCTAGTTCTTTAGTGTGTCTCGTGTATTGTCATGTCCTCTTTTCTGTTCGTCATTCTCTTCTCTCTGTATATTTCTGAGTCTTAGTCCACTTTTATCAGTCCTTCTTCACATACATTCTTGAGCCACTTGTCTTCACTGGTTTTCAAATATTCCCCATCAGCTCTATTTTCGGTGTTGACACAATCCTCTATACGTAGTAGTCCTCTTCCTCCTCCCTTTCGTGTTATGTATAGTCTGTCTGTATTTGCTTTTGCTTGTAGTGCTTTGTGTTTTGTCATATGTTTTCCAGTTTCTGGTTAAAGCTGTGGAGTTCTGCCGTCGTCTATTCGACTATCCCTGTCCTGTATCAGATTATTGCCACTTTCCTGTTGTTATTGCTTTATCATATTTCCAACATTGAGTTCTGACTGGAGAATAACCTTGAGTCTCTGCGTATATTCTTTCCTGATCGTGTCGTTAATATCTCGGTGTCTTATATCCTTTCCTTCCATCATTATAAGGTATTTGTATCCCTTCTTATCTATATGTATGATATTGCTCCTATTTGGTAACTTTATCCCTTCAGTCCCTGTTAATATGCCCGTTTGTATGTTGACTGAGGCACATTTTCTTATTCTGAACTCCATCCTGATGTCCTCAGATACAATCATTAGAGTCTGGATCAAGGTATCTATTTCCTTGATGTTCTTACTCTACAGCTTGATGTCATCCATGAACATCAGATGGTTAATTTTGATGCCTTATTTCTTGAGTTGGAACCCAGTATCCATCTTCTGCAGTAATTTTGTCCTGATCCTAACACCTGCTCTTCTTATTCCTGAGCCTGTAAGTACTGTTTTCCAGCTACGCATTGTATTTATGAGGAAGCAGATGGTGTTTTCCTCTGTCCCATATATTTTCAGGCATCCTAATAGCCATGTTTGTGGTATCTCAGAGTCAATCATTGCTTTGATTGGGTTGGTTTTCCTTCTCTTACTGTACTTCATTACCATTTTGTCTAGCAAGAGCTGGTCTTTTGTGCCCTTACACCTTCTGCAGCCTTTCTGTTAGTGGGGTATAGTGTGTGTCTCCTCTAGGTAGTTTTATAACCTTTCACTGATGATATATGTTAGTAACTTCAACATTATTAGTATGTAGGTAATACCCCCGTAGTTACAGGCTATATTATTATTATTATTATTATTATTATTATTATTATTATTATTATTATTATTATTATTATTATTATTATTATTATTATTATTATTATTATTATTATTATTAAAAGTACAAATAATGAAATCAATGCTGTCTATAGTCTTTGGATAAAATGGTAAAATATATAAAAACCACTCCATCATCTGAAAAATTAGGATATATTTAAGAAATGAGTTAGGCTGGGGTCATACATATGCAACTAAGTTCTGCGACTCTCTGCGATGGTCAAAAATCTAAGAAATTGCGGAAACTCTACCGATTGTGCTGCTGTTTTATGCAGGAACTACCTGTTGCACGCTTCCCATTAGATTCCCGTTTGCTTATTTTTGGACTTGGGTGACTGTTGGAGAGCTAGTTGAACGGGAGTCGTAATCTACTACATCCTGCATGGGATTAAACCTGTAAATAATCGGGACTAGTGTGGATCCTCATGAGATTTATTGCGAGGGCTTGAAAATACAGATCAATTACCACTTGATTACCTCTAGATAGTCACTCGAGTTGGCAGTGAGTGCACAATAATTTGCAAGGAGTATATGAAGGGAAGTTTCTTGATTTACTTCATTCGTAGTGATCAACATTTTTTATTTTTCATATTCTTTATTTTCCATTTACGTCATTGATAATGATTGTCAATTTTATTTATTAACATTGTTTTCCTTATTGATTTCATTCAGTGACAATTTAACACAAATTAATCGCTTTATATTATTTATTTTATTTTTTCAAGTCATTGATAATGATTGAAGATTTGATTTGTTCTCGATCATTTCCATTATTTATTTCAGTCAGTGATAATCTGACTTACTGTATATTTATCCATTCATATTCTTTATTTTCTATTTAAGTCATTGAAATTGATTGAAGATTTTGATAGTAATAATAATAATAATAATAATAATAATAATATTAATAATAATAATAATAATAATAATAATAATAATAATAATAATAATAATAATAATAATAATAATAACTGAGGAAAGGAGACAACAGAATAAACAACCTGATGTACAGTTAGAATCAAAGGAACACCGACACTCAGGGGAAATCTTTCGTCAGATGTCTCTAGTGTTCCCATGACAAAACGGACAAGGAGTTGTTCTTCTTACAACTTCTACGAAATGGGCTGCGCATTCTCAAACCTTAGCGAATCAGACAGTAAAGGGCCGTATTTGTTAAGGAAAGTATACAAATGTTACAAATCAAGTTGCCATATCTCAATCCTGTATAATCATTTGACGTCTCAACTTTTCAATACAAATACACAACACACACACTATATATATATATATATATATATATATATATATATATATATATATATATATATATACTATTATTTTCCAATTGCTAATTTTTACGTAAGAGGGACCAAGTAGAAACTTTCCAGGGAAGGGGGGGGGGGGGTTTGCTCTCCTTCAACCCCCCTGCCCCGGCGATTCTGACACTGACTCACTGAGCAAATAGGAAAGTCATTTTTGTTTTAGCGGTTGTGGAGACAGGCTGCTTGTTGACTCATGACACAGCTTGTAAGATATTGTATCAATGCCTGAGATTTATTTGATAACCGTCAATGTTCTAGTAAATTTGGCTAACATAATTTATTATTAGTTGATTTGTAAAAGATAGCAGCAGTAGAATATAATAGCTGTTGTTGATGGAAGGTCGATAAGTACCGAATTTTAAGTATTAACTTTGCATAATAGATAATCGATAATGGATACAATAGATACTGATGACTGCAAAGCACCTTGAATACAATCAGCATTTATTATTTTGCATCGAAAATAACTTATATTGAGGTAGATGAGGACGCTATCACATTTTGGCAAAGGGTTTAGAAAATTTGTTTTATTGACAAATAATAGTCTCAGAACGACATAATTTTCAGAAATTTTGTCATGAAACTACAATATGCCTATTTTCCCAAAATTAATTCCCTTATAGTTTTTCCTGAAAATATACACGAATAGATGGCATAAGCACGAAATGATTCGCCATTCTAATACCCTGATTGCAAGTTATAAATGATTATATAATTGCTAGTAGCTTTATCTTGAGAAATTAAACAGCTTTGAGATCAAACCAACTTCTTATCAATTTCATGCACAAAGGTCTTACAATCTGTATTCAAATAGGCTTAGCTTTGTATGATAAAGTCCTTATTGACAGTGATCAGGTGCCCGAATTAGCCCAGCTATGTGGTGCTAGATGTTGATCTCTTGACCGGGTAAATTACGCAAGGTAGATGGGCGCTTAACTAGCGAAAAAAGCATTACTATCCGTGAAGCTCTAGTTCGGGTTGTTCGAGCAAAAGCTATCCATACCAGTTCCTCAGCCTATCAGGTTATTAGTTAAACCACAATTTCTACAGCTGGTGCCGTGGGTAGCAGAAAGGAAACACCTCATATTAAAATTTCTCGGAAATAAAAGTTTGATTGTCTTTTTAATCACTAACTCATACAGCTGAGGAGCGATACTCATGGATTCCTAAATATTTTCTCTCATTCTTTAGATTTTATTTCTTGAGCTTCTTCCTCTATCCCCTGATTCATTATTTAATATTTGTGTTTCTTTTTATCATTATTTATTCATTTATTTATTAAATATTATCTTTAAAATGAATGCCCTTCTGCCTCGGTGCTCGTCTTGGGGCGTCAACTTTGGTTCTTAGCTTCTCACTGTGCCTCCATAAAAGAAATCTCTCCCAAGCGGCAGCAGATACACCTTCACTTGACCATTCCAACTTGGAACTATTTGATATTTGTGTGACACCAAGACAAGATATTCATTAGCTGGATTCCGGAATAAGGCATTTGGAGATCTGTATTTCATTTTCCTCTATCTTAGTTTTTACAATCTCAATCGAAGTAAAAAAAAAAAAAAAGAATTGCATTGTGAAGCATGCTTCCATGAATAAGTGGTGCCCCTCAGATTTTTTATACCATATACATCCCATTCCTCTATCATTATTCCAGTTAACGAAAATATCTTAGTCGATTTTAAAGCAACTGGTTAAATATCCCTACAGAGCATTCAAGGTATATAGAGGAGTATAAAATATAATGATCAAACTATATGCAGCCGAACAAATGTTGATATACGGATCCTTAAGGAAGCAAATCCTCCAAACGCCTAAAAGCAATTATAGTTATTTTCCCCAAAAATCACCCATTATTAGTTTCGATAATTATCAAGTGAATAAAGCACTTACGATAAAGATTGAATTAGCAATGTAGTAAAGATTTTACTATATATGTTTAAGATTTTAGTTCAAATGGCAATGCTAATCCTTCGAGGCCAAGATAGCAGACGGTGAGATGACAAAGCTCAACAATGGGAATATAAAATAAATGATGAATAAAGGGAAAGTGGCTTAGAGTCTAAAGACTGAAACGGTGCATACCCCTGAATCTGAATAATTTGGGAAATATTTTACACTTAAGTATCCTCACGTATTACGAAATGTTATAATCAATGAATATCTATAAACTGTAAGTACTTTTTAGCAGTGAATCTAGCATCTGAAAAATAACGATAACCTTTTGGGAGCATAATACAATCATTTCTATTGGAAACATTGCATAATAATGACAAGCATTATTTTGATATGCATAAATGTCTAAAAAGGAGTTTATATGCTGTTACATTACTTCATTAACTAGAGTAAGCTCAAACCATTTGATCTCTCTCTCTCTCTCTCTCTCTCTCTCTCTCTCTCTCTCTCTGAACGTCCTTTATGTGGGTATAACTCATGTATGGTGTTTTTATTAATATTTTTTAACATAGAAGCATAATTGAAATTACTTATTTAGTTCATCGGTAACTTGAACAAGACTAATGTTAAGATAATCAAATATAGCTTTTAACGGTAGGAATTGTTTAGCTACGTGATTTTGTGTACTCATAATATATTTATATATATATATATATATATATATATCATATACACACATATATATATACATATATATAAATATCATATACACACACACACACATATATATATATATATATATATATATGTATATATATATATACATATATATATATATATATATATATAATTGTGTGTGTGTTTGTGTATTCAGTATTTGTAGTGGATATTTGAGACGTCAAATGAAAACTGAGAATGCTTCCGCTAACAAAGACAGCCGATTACTGTCTTTGGTTTAACAAGGTTGGAAAAGGCTCCGCCCATCTCGTAGCAGTGGTAAGAGGAGCAACTCGTTGTCTGTTTTGTCATGGGAACACTAGAGACATCTGACGAAAGATATCCCCAGAGTGTCGGCGTTCTTTTGATTCTGACTGTACATGTATGACATCAAGCTGTTCGAGAGAGATGATGAGGATCTAGACATTATATTCCATATGGCAAGAATTGTATCAGGAAACCTCTAAACTGAGTGTGTAATATATAAGTGTGATCTATTTAACATAAACGAAAAGTAACTAGGACAGAAGGAATAAAGCTGCCTGTCGGAAATGTCCTCGAGGATATAGATGAAGCATGCCTTAAGTATCTCAGGGGGTAGCATGAGATGCAATAAATATGCAAGAGATAAAGAAAAATATTAGAAGAGAATATAACGAAAGAAAATAGCCTGCATCCCTAAACGTTCCTTAATGTTAGGAAAAACAATAAGCACTCAGCATTTCCCCTGAAATACAACAATATCCAAAGAAGTTCCGATGGAAACAACAATGGAGGTAACGGCGCAATTCCGGTGATGATTACTTGACACCACTTGAACGTTTTACTGCCTTCGGGATAATGATATTTTGAAAACGAATTGGAAAAGTCTTCAGGTCTCTCTCTCTCTCTCTCTCTCTCTCTCTCTCTCTCTCTCCGGTTCTTACTAGAGTTTCTCTTTGATAGAGGAAATAACTTCAGGTTTCAGTTCATCAGTCTTACTCTAATTTCTGAAGCAAGGACGAGACTATTTTTTTTGGATATTTCGCAAAATCGATTATTTTTTTTTTTTTTTTTTTTTTGAAAATCCTTATATACTTCTTTTTTTTTACTTTGCCATTACACATTTTTCTTTTTCAATTCCGAAATTCTCTCGTCTCTTCTGTTACGTTTTGGTCTATAATTTATTATAACAGAGATAATCTTGAAAAAAAAATTGAAACAACCTGACAATATTCATTATTTTTACTAACAACAAACAGTTAATTTCAACATTCCAGTTATTGTTTAAGGAAAGGAAACTTCATGAAATAGTTCGATTCTTGATTTGCAGGAAAAAATCCAAGATAACCTGAAATAGATCCCAAAATCTTTAAACATTCAAATTTATTATACTAAAAGAAAATTGCCAAGGAAGATTGAAAAAAAAAATTAACTCATACTCTTAGTTCGTAGAAAGATTGGGCCCCTCCCTCTACCGCCTAATTTAATTTTTCTAGAGAATAATATCAAAGTAAGGTCATTTTCATGAAGAATTCCTGAGGAAAATCTCACATTCAAGGAGATGAAAGAGGAAGTCCATTTGCTGCTCTCTTAAGATGTTTGTTCGCTCATTCTTCTACTCGGCAATTCTTTTTCCATCATGAACTCTAAGGACTATTCTGCATATCCTTTGCATATATTCTGTTTTCTTTTCTTTAATTATTTTTTTGTTGGTACTTTTCTTCTAAATTTAAAAGATTAAGTAAGATAGAAAAAAAATCATACCTGATAAGTTAGACTTAGAATTTAATGATTCAAATATGACTTTTTTTTTTTTTTTTTTTTTAACCTAGACCTACAACACAGGTTTGCTATTTCAACTATCTACTGACTTTATATTACTACGAAGGCAATTTTTAAAACACTGAAATGTATTGAATCAAAGAAAATCATAGAGTATAATCTATATAAAATAATGAAATTTGATATTCACGATCCCGTAAACACACCCCGAAAATCGTATTGGCTTCATTGTTATATCAATGCAATTTTGAAACTTATGTGATATTTTATTCAATTACATTTGGTTAGTTTGTAACGGAAGACTATCATCATATTATTGAGGAGAAACTCAGTATGAACAGATGACAAATATAAGAAAGGTCTGCAGGTTTTCTTAGGGTATGGAAAACGTTACTCTAAAATTCAAAGTTAAAAGAACAGCAAGTGTCTAGTACGTGAAAAAAATTGAATGAGTCGATAATTACAACCCTATTATAAATATGCTTGTTCTCAATAATATATTTATTCAATTATTCGTCTACTCTCTCGAAAGAATAAGCATATTTAATTTCATAAAACGCTTAAAAGATTTTATCTATAATAATCCATAAGTAGGAGTAAATATATTTTCCAGAGATATTATTTAGTTAATATTTTTGAAAACGTAAAATATTTCTGGCGTAAATCTCAAAGGATCTAATTCGTTATATGTGAAAGAAAAACCACACCGGAACTTGACAATTACTCATATAGAAATTAAAACTGTCAACCCTACTTGATTACTTAGGTTATTTATCATTATTTATTCTCTTTCTAATAACCTTTTATAGTTATTATTTGTTCTTTGTCTGTATTTTTTTTTCTTCTGGACTGTTTTCCTATTAGGGCTTTTGTGCTTTTACTGTTTTCTTTGCCAAGTTGTCTCATAACATAGCTGATAATAATAATAATAATAATAATATTAATAATAATAATAATAATAATAATAATAATAATAATAATAATAATAATAATAATAATTTGATTTAGAAAGGTGTCTTCTGCATATTCGCTTGAAAGGAGTTTCCTTATAGTGAATCTGAAATAGCACCACCATTTTCTTTTATAACTTATGTTCCAATGTTTTTTTGTTAGTTTTCTTGGTTATATATTTAATTCTGTTTCTCTAACTTGAAGTGTATATTGAAGTACAATTAATATAGTGTTTGATATTTACAAGTCATCATATTCATGTGTGTGAATTTTGTAACTACTTTTGCTTAATGTACGTATCATTATGTTTACTTAAGAGCTTAGTTGTTCTAATAAAATCAGAGAATTAAAGAAAAACATGGTTTTCCTTCGAGCCCGACGCTCTCCTTTTTCCATACCTTCCTGTACGATGTGGGCTTAAATAATACCCCACATTTTGGTGCCCAGACCAGGGATCACTCCCTCTAAGAAAATAAGTAAGTAGCGCGGTGAGGATAAAGGAGAAGTTAAAGAAGACAAGGACGACATGTCGAGGGTGGGTGACAAGAGCTTCCAAGGCGCTGAGTGACCTTCTGGAGTCTTGCACCACAACTATTAGTCAATTTGAGTATGCCATCAAGGAATACGACCAGAGACGAGCTAAGTTGGATGAAGTCCAAGAAGCAATAGTAATTGATGTAGCTGAAGAAGAACTAGAACAACTTTTGGATGAAGCCCATGAGTTTAGAACAATAAGTGTGCAGCCTATGATACAAGCTGAAGATCAGATAAGGAAGTTAGCAGCAGCAGCGTGTCCTGGTTCTAAAGCTGGCAGTATAAGTGGACAGTCTTCATCTCGAAAGTCTGATATCACTAATGTCAAGTTACCCAAGCTGGAACTACCAAAGTTTAGTGGTGAAGTGACCCATTGGCAGTCCCTCTGGGATCAATATAATTCCCACATCGATGCAACAGACCTTCCAGTGATCAGTAAGTTCACTTATTTGCTGTCTTTGCTGGAGGGAGATGCCAGGAATGTAGTGAAGGGACTAGTTTATACCAGTGCTAATTACCAGGTTACCTGCAAACTACTGAAGGAATGCTACTACAAGCCAGAAAGGATTATTTTTGCTCATGTCCAGGCATTGTTAAATGGTGAGGTCAACATTAATGTCAGCGGACCCAAGGGTGTGGCACAGCTCTGGAAATTACGAGATGACATTCTAATACACATCCGCAGTTTAGAGGCGCTAGGCCTCACAGGAAAACAATGTGAAGTGTTTCTTACACCTATCATCCTCTCTCGTTTGCCACGTGAACTGCGGCTAGAGTGGGCCAGGGATGATGATGGACATGAGAGTGATTTAGATTGGTTACTGATACTTTTAGACAAGGAATTTTCAAGATTAGAAAATTCTGAAGCCTTTAAGGGAAAAAGTAGTAGTAAAGTAAAGAAAATTGAAAATAAGAGTTCTAAAGACAAGGTGTATTCAGCCGCAGCCCTTCATGCTTCGTCCAAGCAAGAAAACAAAATGTGCAGTTTCTGTGCATATAAACACAAATCAGAAAACTGTTATGGTGTGCTAGAATTGAGTGGAAAGGAGCGAGGTGAGAAAATGAGAAGTTTATGTCTGTGTTTCAAGTGTTTGAAGAGTGGACACATGTCAAGAGACTGTAAAGCTCGTACAAGGTGTACAAAGTGTATCGGTGCCCATTCTACCGTAATGTGTGGCCTTAGGCTGGAAATGAACCTAAAGAGGGAGGAAAGTGAAGCAAAGGAAGGTGCTGTTGGCAGTGACAAGCCTGGTGATGTGGCACTTCTAACAGGGCAAGGTGGTAACTGCCATTTTACAAACTGCCAAAGTTCAGGTGAGTGGTAGTGATGGTACTGTTGTCATTGCTCAGGTAATGTTTGATAATGGTGAAGACAGGTCTTATATAAGTAGCAAATTTGTGAAGAAGTGTAAACCACTATGGATCACTAGTATACCTATACCATACTCTAGTTTTGGCGGTCATAGTAGTGGAAAAAATGAACACAGAAATGTTTATGAGTTAAAGTTTTGGGACTCTGACAAGAAAGTGGTACGTATTATTGCTGCGGAGATTCCCAGAATATGTCAACCCTTGGTTAAGCCTATTTTACCAGATTCAATACTTAACGCTTTTTCTCATGTTGTATTAGCTGATGATTACCACCATTATTCTCCCATTAAGATTGATATACTGATCGGTCTATATTTCTACTGGACACTGATTTCTCAGGTAGATGCCTTCCAAATTAACCAGGGCGTAGCCATGAAGTCTCTCTTTGGTTATGTCTTGAGTGACAGGCTGTATAAAACCAATGACTCTTGTACCTACTCTGTACCACAATTATTGTGTATCTCCTCTGTTTCAGAATCAGATTTGTGTAAGTTTTGGGATTTGGAAACTGTAGGGGTTAAGCCTAGGGAATTTGTTGAAAGTTATAGAGAAACCAAAGTTTTCAAAGAATTTGAGAGTACTGTGGAGTTTGTGAATGGTCGCTATGAGGTGGCACTGCCATAGAAGGATGATTCTGCTAAGGAAAAGCTTTTGAATAATGCTTTTATAGCCCATAAAAGGTTAGGTAGGCTAATGGTTAAGTTAGAACACGATAAGGAGCTTAAGAAAGAGTATCAAAAAGTGTTTGATAGTTATGAGTCTGATCACAAGATAGAAGAGGTACCAAGGCAGGAAATTTCAGGTGTGAATTCTGTGTACTATATGCCTCATCGTCCAGTAGTTAAGTTAAGTAGTTCAATTACTAAGATAAGACCTGTGTTTGATGACTCTGCCTCTTGTTACAATGGTGTATCATTGAATGACTGTTTGTCCTCAGGCCCATCACTCAACCCTGACTTGGTTGAGGTGCTCATTTGCTTTCGTCGTTGGCCCAATGCTGTTACAGCTGAAATAAGAAAGGCCTTTTTGTAAATTAGTGCACAAGAGAAAGACGGAGATGTTCATAGATTTTTATGGCCAAGAGACGATGGTACATTAAGACCCATGAGATTCACACGTGTACCCTTTGGTAACACAGCAAGCGAATTTCTGTTAAATGCCACTATCAGACATCATTTGGATAAGTGTCCCCCAACTAGTGTAGTGCAAGATTTGAAGGCTAACATGTATACAGACAATTGGTTGAGTGGTGTGGATTCTGCTGTAGAAGCAGCTGATAAGTTTTGTGAAGCCCGTAGCATTTTAGCTGATGGTAGTAGGGACCTTACAAAACTTGTATCAAATAGTTTGCTAATTACTTCTCAGTTATGTGACAAGTTACCCTTTATAAATTCTGATGAACTCAATACTGTATTAGGCCTCAAGTGGTGAAACTCACTGGACAGTTTCTCCTTTGATGGCATAAACTCTGATTCCTTTGTAGAAGCAGTTTCTACTAAGCGAAGTATCCTTAGTGTGATAGGTAAGATTTTTTACCCTTGTGGATTAATTAGTCCATATGTTATGTATGGCAAGATACTTTTTCAGGAACTCTGGAAACTGGGTTTGACTTGGGATCAAGAAATGCCATCAGAGTTGAAGCTAAAGTTTCAGGGATGGCTCCTTAGTAGTCAGCATTTTAAGAATTATCAGATAGATAGATGTTATTTTTCACAAAAGGCCTGGGGGAAGCTTAGTCATATAGAGCTACATGGGTTTGGTGATGCCTCTGAAAAGGGCTATGGGGCTTGTGTGTACCTGCGAGTGCCTGCGGGGAATGGCTCATATAAGGTGTCATTAGTGTCCTCTAAGTCAGGAGTTGCTCCCATAAAGACAATTACATTGCCGAGGTTAGAACTCTTGGGATCTCTTTTGTGTTCACGATTAGTCAACTTTTTGAAGAATACCCTTAACCTAGATAGCAGTGTTAGAGTTAGGTGTTGGAAAGATTCTACCATCGCTCTGTCATGGATTCAAAGAGATGCTAGTAAGAAGGACCTATTTCTAGCTAATCGGGTAAAGGAAATCAGAGAGTTAACACCCCCAAGTTGCTGGCAACATTGTGTAAGTAAGGACAATCCAGCTGACCTGATAACACGAGGTCTATTAGCAGACAATCTTGTGGATAGTACTATGCGGCTCTATGGGCCTAGTATGTTAAAAGAATCCAAATACCAGGAAAGGGAAGGTAACCCAGTTAATTATAAAGATAAAATAGGCATAAAAAGTACTGCTGTCTGTCTTAATGTACAAGGCGTGCCAGACAACCCTTCGATAGATTTAGATCGATACAGTAAATTAAGTAAGGTGTGAAGAGTTACAGCTCATGTCTTAAGATTTATCATAAACTGTAGAAATAGTAATAACAAAGTGGCAGGCCCTCTCATTACTGAAGAGATTGATTTTGCTAAGTTGAAGTTAATTTACTGCATCCAAAGAGAAATGTTTTCTGCAGAAATAAAGACACTAAATTAAGAAATCTTGACCCCTTTCTAGATGATGAAGGGTTATTAAGAATTAGGGGACGTCTTGAGTTTCCTAACTTGAACTGTGACAGTAAACATCCTGTCATAAATCAAAAGGGTCAATTTGCTAAACTGTTGATCAGATTTCAGCACAGGTTTTTAAAGCATGCAGGTGTGGATTCTGTATTTTCATCCCTACGGAATAACTTTTGGATTATAGGAATGAGGAGATTAGCTAAGACAGTAATAAAGGAATATTTAAGTTGCCGTTGCCATGATTCAAAACCTTGTAGTCAGCCTGTGGCTCCATTACCTAAAGAAAGAGTAAGGTCTTCTCCACCCTTTGATGTAACAGGCTTAGATTATGCAGGCCCCCTCTTTTGTGCTGATTGTCCTAGTAAGAAATTTTATGTATTGTTGTTCACTTGTGGTGTTGTAAGAGCCGTATACCTAGAGCTAACAGAATCTTTATCCTTGCTTGATTGCTTATTGGCTATAAGAAGATTTGTTGCCAGGAGAAGTTTACCTAGTGTCATATATTCAGATAATGCAAAGACTTTTGTAGCTGCTAGGTATGAAGTACAAAGGCTGTATGGCCACTTGGCTCCTATATAAAACTTTATAGCCCCTCATGCTCCCTTGTGGGGGGGGGGGGGGGCTGGTGGGAGAGACTCATTAGGTCAGTTAAGCTTGCCTTGAGAAAGACACTAAATCTGAACTATGTAAGTAAGAGTGAATTAGAAACTATACTAGTAGAAATAGACTCCTGTATTAATTCCAGACCATTGACCTATGTGAGTGATGAACTTGATTCCATTCATTATCTCACTCCATCACATTTTATCCTAGGAAGAGCCCCACACTGTAAATCCTTAATACATTTTGAGCCATGTAAGGTGACTTCCAGGGACTTGAATGCAAGAGAAGTTTTAAGAAACAAGAACCTAGAAAATATTTGGAAAATTTGGAGTAACATTTATATAACCAATTTGCCTCAATTTGTTAAAGGAGTCAATAAGAAATGTGATTTGTCAAAGGGTGACCTTGTGTTGATAAAGGAGGATAACCTCCCTAGATTGAAGTGGCCTCTTGTGGTTATTGTAGATGTTTATAAAGGTAGAGATGGAATTGTAAGAAGTGTAAGGCTCAAAACTAAAAAGGGAGAAATGACTGGACCCATTCAAAGATTGTATAATCTAGAAGTAGGTAGATCTGAAGATTTGATCACTACTGATCCATCCTGTGATGATTTTGATAGAGATGCATGTGATAATCCTCAAATGCCTATTCATACTGTAAGTGATGATGATGTACTTCCAAAGTCTAAGTCTGGTAGAGTAATTAAGCCTCTTACTAAGTTAGGTTTATAATAGTCATTGTAAGTCATGCAGTTGCGCATGTCAAGAAATGCTTAATGTGTTTAATTTGTAAAACTACATTACTAATTTTTATTGAGTATTTTTCTGCCATGTATAATTAAGATAAGGTCTAAGTTGTGCTCTTTAATAGGTGGCTTCGTCCCCTATTGCCGGGAGGATGTTGAATTTAGAAAGGTGTCTTCTGCATATTCACTTGAAAGGAGTTTCCTTATAGTATATCTAAAATAGCACCACCATTTTCTTTTATAACTTATGTTCCAATGTTTTTTTGTTAGTTTTCTTGGTTATATATTTAATTCTGTTTCACTTACTTGAAGTGTATATTGAAGTACAATTGATTTAGTATTTGATATTTACAAGACTATATTTTTATGTGTGTGAATTTTGTAACTACTTTTACTTAATGTACGTCTCATTAT
>NC_090736.1:116270711-116283211 GCF_036898095.1 Palaemon carinicauda
CGTAGCTTGATTACGCTGACTTCTAATAATCGTGATTCAAATAGGCGTAAGTCTCCATGATCAAGTTCCTATTTGTGTTCCTTTTATTCATTCTTTATTCATTCATTTATTAAACATCCTCGGTATTTAAAAAAAAATTGCCTTTTTTGCCGTTATTCATCTAAGGCCGTCAATTTTAGTTCCTGGTTTCTCACTATCCCCTCCAGAAAAGAAATCTCTCCTGAGCGGCAGCTAGAAACACCTTCACTCGAACATTCCAACCTTGAATCTTTCGAAATTTGTGTGAAGCCAAGACGAGATATTTTTTAGCTGGATTAAAAAATAAGGCATTTTTAGCACTATTTCACTCACGTTTTTTATACATTTTCAATCACATACCTTTATAATCATTCCAGTTAACGAAAATATCTTGGTTGATTTTAAAGCAAACGGGTAAATTATCCTACAGAGTACTTTCGTAATGAGCACATTAATTGGAAAACTTGTGGTATATGGAGGACTACAGAACATAATGATCTATAGTAACTAAATAGTATAACTTCGAGCCGGACAAATGTTGGTATAAGGATTCTTTCTAACGAATCCTTCAAACACTCATAAGACAATGATTCCCTAATTAAAGCTATTATTGTTCCAAAATCTACCATTATGTGGATGAGCATTTAAGACCAACAAAATAATTCCGTTATCTCTACTCGATGATAACTATCTCCAATTTTGTCATAGGGCCTCAGTAATTATCAAGCAAATTAATGCTCTGGTAATAAAGATAGAATAACACAGCAAAGATTTTACAGAATATATTTAAAATTTTAGTTTAAATGTCAATGTCAACCGTTCTTAGCCACAAATACGGGCGGGAAAGGAAAAGTAAAAACTTTTATGAATAAAGGGCAAGTGGGTTGCGAACTAAAGACTGAGATGACACATCCCCTTGAATCTGAATGACTTGGGGAAATATGTTTCAGTAAAGTATCCTTATGTATTCCAAAATGTTCCTATCTATGAATATCTAAAGGCCTATGAAAGTCTTAAGCAATAAATTTAGCATTCTAAAACTAAGTTTTGGGAAGCATAATACAATAATTTTTATTGGAAACATTGCTATATTAAGCGAAAATTTCTCCTGATATGCATGAATGTCTAGAAATCAATTTATATGGTGACCAATTACTACATTCACTACTGTAATCTCTCTCTCTCTCTCTCTCTCTCTCTCTCTCTCTCTCTCTCTCTCTCTCTCTCTGAATGTCCTCAAGGCTCGTATAACTCATATATGGTTTTTTTATGAATACTTTACAGCATGAAACTGGAACAAGACTAATGTCGGATCCCCGAACAATATAAAGTAGCTGTTAACGGAAGGAATTGTTAAGTTATGCCACTTCATTAATTTCTACATGCTTATACAGATTCTATATATATATATATATATATATATGTGTGTGTGTGTGTGTGTGTGTGTATATATATATATATAATGTGTGTGTGTGTTTTGTGTATTTGTATTGGATAGTTAAGATGTCAAATGATACCCACAGCATAAAATATGGCAACAAGATTTGTAATATTTTCCAGCGTTCACTGAGCTTGGACAAGGCTTCACCTATCTCATAAGAAGTAGTAAGAAATGCAACTCTTTATTTGTTTTGTCATGGTAACACTAGAGACCTCTGACGAGCGATTCTCCCCGAGAGTCGGCGGACTTTTGAATCTAAGTGTACAGGATGGTACTGTCTAGGAAAATCCGAATGCAATTATTAATGAGAATTTTGAAAAAAAAATGTATACAACATGCATAAAGAACTAGCTTAATGAAAGAGACTGATCATTATCTAGATCAGAAAAAAGAAATTTAATTGACTGTAAGTGTTTGTCCAAAAATTCAAATGAGATTCAATAGCCGAAAACCAAACCGGAGAACAATAGTCGAAACAAGCCACCTCCCTCCCCCCCAAAAAAAAATGTTTAAAAATTTCCTCAAAATATATTAATCACGGAAAATCCTGAAACGCTTCATCAATAACCTAATTATTTTTTGCAATTGATGAAGAAAGCAGACCAAATGTCTTTCTAAAAAAAAAAAAAGAAGAATAAAAAAATAAATTCTAAAATTCTAACGGCACGTATAAAAATGGAAAAATAATAATGGAGAGATCTGGATATTTAAGAGCTACTGTGTTCAGCATAGTTTTCTAGGGTTCAACATCATTACCCATAATTTGAAACATGCAGTAATTTTATCTAGATTAAGATTTAGCTATTCAACAATCCCAGATCTACATTCATAAGATGGAATTGCTGCAAAGTAGCAACCTCTGCATATGCAACAATATTTTTTTTTTTTAGTTTGAACAACAAATTTGTGCATAGTATGAAACGTAATGGGCGGACGAACACTACCCTGAGGAACGCCAGATACCACATTCCTAGACTTACTATGATGCCCATAAACAACACAGCATTGCAATCTATAACTCATAAATGCAATAGTGATCCGAAAAAAACCAGGGCTATATTATTTACCATGTCAAAGCCTGCACTAAAATCAAGGCAGTCATAGGCAACTTCCTGACCACAATAACTGGATATTGTTCAGCATTGGATATAGGAAGAATGGCACCATATGCTTCCATGGCTTTACGAAATCTGCAGAGCAAATCTATTTGACAAATAAATAAAGAAAAACGGCGGAATTCATAAAAAAATTATGGGATTTAGAAAAGATAGGCAATAACTGCAGAACAATAAAATGCAAATCATAAAACCAAATACCGTATGAGTATGTGAAGTGTTGAACAAAAAAAAAAAAAAAAAAGAATATAATAGATAATGAAGTCTTCACAAGTATGTCATCCACGGACATTCGTAAGAGTTAAATAGGAGTTACTTATCCCTAATTTTATGTGCGACAGTTTCACTGAAGCGCAAGAGTTATATTATTATATCTCAGAATTATAGCTTGTTGTGGAAACTTCTTGAAATTGGGAAGGAAACTTTTGGTACTAAATATAACACATGCTTGGGATAGACCGCCCACTCTGTCGAACATTATGTACACTAGCGTTTTTTAAACTGTGCATCCCAACACTTCCGTGGGTCGCGTGAAAAATAAAATGGATCGTTAAGAAAAAATAATGAGGATATAAAAAAAATAGGCAAATAAGAGCAAAGTCAAGAATATAAACAGCCTTAAATATTGCGTAGTACTCATAAATCGTCGCTATCTTTTCAGTGATTTCTCCCATATCTAGTCAGTCGTTACAAATCAAACACAATAATACAGTATATGATAAATGCATTATACAAATACAAAATGAATGATGCTGCAGTGAAAACAATTTCAAGGTTTTACCACAGACTAGGCACAAAATCTCTCTCTCTCTCTCTCTCTCTCTCTCTCTCTCTCTCTCTCTCTCTCTCTATCATTGAGGGTACGGCAAAGACGACTTAAAGATGACCATCATACCTATTATATGATTCCAAAATTGTCACAACAAATTACTAAGAATGTTTTCGACAACAACATATCAACAGAGTTGAAAATCGAGATTTTGTCACATCTCACTTTCCTGTCTCAAAAGCCTTGAATAATTATTTTCCTGAATTGAAATTCTAACCATTTAAAAAAAAAGAAATGGATAAATTTTTTTTTTTTGACTTACAAAGTCCTGAAATCAATAATTGAGAGTTTAAACTTATTACCTGAAGAGGAAGCTAAATTGCTGCATCTTAGCTGTTCCTTTAAACTTCACAACCATTTTAGAAAATTAAATTTGTGTTCATTCTAGGTTGAGAACATTAGGAAATGTACACTACAAAGTAAATATGCAGTTTTATTACTCTTACCTTTGAAAAGTACCTACTTCTGTTAACTGGGATTTTTCACATTAACTTAATTAAAGACTAACGATAGAAAAAGAATCAACACTGCACTTGATATACAGACAGCATTGTCTTCTTATGTCCCATATTGAAACAGCCATTAATGAGCAAACAAGCATATCCATCTCATTGAATATTTTTAATTTCTTAGATATTATGTAGTTTACCTTTGTGTTGGAATTTCCTTCATATTTGTTTATTTTTAAAAAGTAATATTTTATTCATACAAATAAATAAAACAATGTACATATCATGAAAATATATTCATAAATTTAGGATGCCGTTTAAAAGAACTTAGTGAACAGAGTTTGTCTTTTTACACCTAAGTGTTAATGGGTCGTAATGCAAATTGTGGTTCTTGCTGTGGATCAGAGTATAAAGGTTTGAAAAACGCAGGTATAAACCATGTTATGTGCTTTCTGAAAAAACTTACTTTATAACTATTTCAGTATCCAAGCAGAGGAATAAGAGGAAACTGATTCAAATCTGGGACAAAGTACACTCGTCCTCACACTTTAACATTATTATAATTTGTAAAGTACCTGTTTTAGACGAACATTTTCTTGGAATAGCGTCTTCATGAACGCCTCCATTTTCTTACGGACTACTCATACGAAGAACAAAAATAGCATGTATTATTATTATTATTATTATTATTATTATTATATTATTATTATTATTATTATTATTATTATTATTATTATTATTATTATTATTATTGTTGTTGTTGTTGTTGTAATCGCTACACCACAACTTTATATTATCCTAACAGAAACATATAATTGAAATGGAAACTATTATTAAAAAGAAAACATTGTTGCTTTACATCTTTTTTTTTCTAATTTAATCTCTGGTGTTTCGCAATCGTGAAATCTTACAGAGTAAATTATCTAGGTTCAACCATCTGAAATCTGAAAGGTTTTCAGATTGAATGACGTCATTAACCGAAAAAGAAATTAGAACTGGAGTTCAATGAGGCAATTACCCAAAATTTTGAGAAGTCAATTGCACTTAAGAAACATTTCTTAAATTCAGTCTACGAGTCCGACTTATGGAAATGACTTCCAAACGATTGAATTGGAGTTATGTGTCTCCGATTTTCTCTGTTTCTGAGTGACTGACTGTTGACCTGATTAAAATGAGGAGAGAGAGAGAGAGAGAGAGAGAGAGAGAGAGAGAGAGAGAGAGAGAGAGAGAGAAACTAATGGTTACGGTTTTAATCTCATTTATTGTTACATTTTACTCGTATATTGCTCCTTTTATTTCAGTGGAAGTAAGGCTATATCTCTTTTCTCTTTCCGGTCAGCTTCTCATTGTTTATAATAATAGTAGTAGTAATAGCGATGATAAATAATAATAATAATAATAATAATAATAATAATAATAATAATAATAATATTATTATTATTATTATTATTATTATTATTATTATTATTATTATTATTATTATTATTTTTTTTTTTTTTTTATTATAGAATTTTTAATAATTATTAAAACCAGTAATTATTACCATTATATTTTTTATCACTATTTTTTCTTTAATATTTTACTCACCTTCCACTTATTTTATATGAACTGATTTTTCTTCCTCTAAAAATATTGAATATCCAATAATTCGTTGGAAAAGGGTGAAATTCTATTATTATGTAAATATAATAAACATGAATTTAAAAAAAATCAGGAGATGATTCTTGAATTCCGAAAGAAAAAAATATCCCTCAGGACTCTCTGCTACAGTAAAAAAAAATATTTAATTTTTATAAAACTTTCAGCTAGAGTACAGATATATATATATATATATATATAATATATTTATATATATATATATATATATATATATATATAATAAATATATATATATATATATATATATATTCGGGCTCAGGCCATGTCGTCCTGATGGAAGTTCCTAAATGGTAGCTTTCTAGGGTATATTTGACTACAGTGATATTCCCAGAGAATTTTACCTTAAGGTATCCAGAATTCTAACTCCTAGAGCGAATATCCCTAAATAATCTCACAGGGATATCGCATAATATCAGAGGACGTATTCTTGACACATCATATAGCTATCTTCGCCCCGAACAGTATTAACACTTCGAGGGGGATATAGTGACAAGAATCTGAAACGAGAATGAAAAGAGAGACGCTCGTAAGGCATCTCTCCTATTCCGTTTCCAGTGTGTATCTGATGAAGGCGATAGCACCCTTTTCATTCCTTTTCGTGTAGCTCAACTACTCGGTGTTTTCCCTTGTGTTCTCTCGTTATTTTGGATTTAATTCAACTTTTTGATGAATTTTCCGGCCTCTTCTGCATCTGGAAAGTTGAGTATTATCTTTATTATGTATAAATGTAAGCTCTTGTCGTTTTGAATTTAATCAAAAGTGATATTAACGTAAACAAGAGCTGTTGCCTGCCGGAGGCATCCTGGATGCTATCGCTCGCTCTTATGGGTCAGTTAGTTACCTAGAGCGACGTTCCCGGTTTGTTACGCTTTAATAATTTTGCTATTTAGCCACTTTAGAAATGCTTATATTGTTCGGTCAGTGTTAGTTCGGTGATTTTGACACGGGTCGAGGCACCGATCCTGCCCTTCGCGAGGCTTCGTAGCCTAGACGTTTGGCACTAGTACTTTCATACACGGTATAAGTTTTTCCCAGTTTTATTTTATTGAAGCTAAAGACAAATATTTTATACATGTGAGATATTGTTGAATGTTTCTTCCAAGATTGTATACGAGAGAGTTTTGGTGATTTAGGTAATCGATTCTCACCTTACCTAGCTAGTATTCTAGGTACAGTAGTATACTTTCGCACATCCCCGATTTTTCTTTCCTCCTCCGGAGGCCAAGTTCAATCCCTCTCTCCCTCTGAAAGCCCTTGGCTTAATCCTAGTGGTTCTACCTGTATATTAATCCAGGTATTACTATTCTCGGATATTTCTGCCCTGTCCTGATAACCAGAGTAACTGGTTTTTGGGTTTGGGCAGAACTTCAGAGCTTTTAGTCTGTGGTCTGCTTCTTCCTAGCATGGAGAATGAATCTCCATTGCTAGGTTAGGGGCGGACACAGGAAGCTTTGCTTCCCTAGTCCATGTCGGAAGGATTCTGATGATTCCTTCCTCTAGTGGCCTAGCAGACTGTCCTGTGTCGTTTTTTCTCGGGCTGGAGAATGAGTTTCTCGGTTGCCCGGCGAAATAACTTAACCTAACTTTGATTTTGGTTGGGAGGAGGATAGCAAGCATCGCTAGTTTTCCTCCCTAATAGACAACTCTTGGTTAGGATGAACTCCCTAACTGCTGAGTGTGTCTCTTGCTAGAACGAAGTCTTTAGGACCCTTATCCCCTCCCAACCTCTCTTTCTTATATTTTCCTGGCTTAGTCCTTCTTACGTACCTAGCATAGGTTAGGATGGAGGACCGGCTCATCTCTCTGTTAACCGGCATTATGTGCCGGCCAGCAAAGACCCTTTGTTCTTTGCAGAGTGAACCCCAGACCTCCCTTGGTCTCTCTTCCATATCTGCCGGTAGAGCCCGGCAGGCTGTGGATTCATTGGAAGCCTGAATGTTAAATTCTCCCCTTCCATAAGTTCACTCTTTCTGGATGGAAGGCCGTATGGCATGCCACCTTATAATCTTATATCCATACTCTTTATCTGACTATTGTGTTGCACCCCGTATCCCGGCTGCCGGCTTGACACCCGACAGCGGTGCAGGTAGAGGTTCTCTGGTTCTTGGCTACTGTCGGCGGGCATAGTTTTATTACCTTTGCCGGCCAGCAGTGGAATCACAACCCGAATACGCTGGCCGCTACGATTAGTGGCCGGCAGCCGGGTTTTAGTGTTTTCAGCCGTTGGCTGGCAATGATTGCCGGCCGGCACACAGTCGCGAATCAGAGGGCTGCTGCCTATTAGTTAAAGATAGTATATCTTTGATCTATAAAGGGGTAGTTGCCGGATGCCGGCACATACCGGCGCGTGCTGGCTGTCACAATACCATGCGATGTACAGTTTTTGCTATATTCGTAGTGTAGTGCACACTACATTAGTAAAAACTGCTGTACAGAGTTTGTGATAACACTAAAGTTCTTCATCATACTTAATGTTATCTCGTACAGCCTTTTGCTGAGACAGTACTTCATATAGAAAGTGAGTTCTTTCTGTATTCTTTCAATCTCGTATATTAAAACTACACATTAAATTTCCGTTTAGGAAATTACATAAGGTATTCTAGTATAGAATTAACCTTAGTTTTAATATTTTGGGAGGTTATGGCAATAAACTGGAGAGGAAATACAAGTATGTGTCTTTCCTTCTTTCTTTGATAGCTTTTCTATATAAGCTAAATGTTTCAATATAAGTGAAAAGCCTTCACTTGATATTCATGGATTTTTCTTCTCTTTTCAGGAGGACCATCCGAAGTGCGGGAGTGTGTTCTGTAATATCCGCAGTAAATACTTCTGTGGACATCAACATTGTTGGAGGCACGCAGCATGCGCAGCCTCTAGAGGTGATCTCCGGTATTGGGACCCTCAGGTTTGTACATTATGTTCTAACCTGATTACTGAGGCTTTTGACGACCCCAAGTCGACGGAGTCAAGGGATGCTGCCAGGGAAAAGTTGCGATCCTGGGTGAGGGGTTTTCAGAAAAACACCTCAGGCCCCTACCTTTCAAATGAGAGATGAGAGCCTACCTTTTCCCTAAAGCATCGGCTGTTGCAATCATCCTCCAGCCTCAGGTGGAGATACCAACTGCCCAGAATCCGGTGGATTCTGAAGTCTCGGCCGCCCTTCAAGACACCCAATTGGACGATAGGATGTCGGAAGTGTCGGATTCTACAGAGAAGGACCTTCTAGGAAAAGGTCAAGAGGAGGAGCTGTGCCAGACTCTTCAAGTAGAAGAGGAAGAAATCGATGAGGTGTCGTTTACATCGGTTCCGGACCTAGAACCTGTTCCCTCTACATCGTCTGCTATCCCAGATGACCTGGGAAGGACTCTTTCTTCTATTGTTGAGATGATCCAACAAATTCAGAAGAAGAATGATGAGAAGGAGGCTGCAATGAAACTGGAGATATGTAGACTTGTAGCATCACGTGGGCCCAAGAAGCGACTCAACGTGAAGGATCTTCCTTTGTGTTTGGATACCAATCCTTGGAGGTTATGCCGAACATATGCCAATGACAATCGGGAAGATCATCATATCTGAAAAGTTGGGAGCAATTCCCCTGGATGAGGTGGAATTTTGACCCAATAAGGATTCCAACCCGGACTGTTATGTCCGCCTTAGGAAGATCCAGCCTCAAAGGAGGAGACTGAGCCGAAGGAGGTCATAGTTTTTGGACCATAGTAAAGCTCAGGCGTTACTATCGAGCTCAATGAAAGAGAGGGGTTTCACGAACTCAAAGGTGTCCGCCTTGAGTAAAAATCTTCCCTCTTTTGTGGCTTCTCCAACCAGAGCCTTTCCCCTCATGGAAAAGGGATATAAGGCACCCTTAAAAGCGGTGGAAGCAGGGAAACCATGCCCCTTCTTGGAGGAGTGCAAGCAGTTATCTCTGACCTTGCCCTTGGACCAAGAAGACTGGAAGGACGTACACCTTACCTTCTCAGTCGTGAAGCTGGAAGCTGATATTGCTGAATGTCAGTTCGGTGAGGAACTCCCTAAGCTGCCGGAAGCTCTCTTGCGCAGGGAGCAAGAGACGAAGGAAAGACTTGCAGCATCGATGTCGTTGCAAATGACATTAGAAACAATGGCAAGTGACCCCAAGATCCAGGACATGTTCATGGTAGTGGCCAAAACTCATCTGGCCACAGTTACGAAGGATCTCTATAGGTTTATTAAAGCTAGGAGAGCCTGTAGAGAGTTCGTGTTCGCCTCAGCTGCGGTGTGGCACGAACCAAGGAAACTGATATCCTCTCGTAATTGTTGTAAAGACCACTTTCCCAATGATGTGGTTAAAGAAGTAGTAGACAAGGCCGCCACAGAGAATAGGAACCTTCTCAATAAGTGGGGCTTAGATCTTAAGAGGAAGTCTTCTGAGGATGAGGGTCCCCAACCCAAGAAGAAGACAAAAAGGCCTAGGCCATCTTCTCGGCCGGCTATACCTTACCGACAGCAACAACTGCAACAACTTCCAGTGACCGCGGTGCCTCAGATAATAGCACAACCTCCAACCATCTACCAACTGGTGCCTCAACAAATGAAGACTCATTCGCCAGTTTTTAACCCAGCCTTCGAAAGGCAGACTTCTTCCTTTCGTTCGAGGGCTAGAGGAACAGCCAGAGGTTCTTCTAGACGCCCTTCAAGAGGAAGGGGATCCAGGGGAGGATGCGGTCAAGGAGGCAAGGCCTCAGGTCCACAACAACAGAAGTAAGATGCTTCCAGTAGGAGGGAGGCTACAGCTATTTAGGGATCGCTTGACCTTCGATCCGTGCCCACAGCCTAATAAAAAATGGACTAGGTTGGAGTTGGAGCAGCCCTCTACTTCAATTTCCTCAATTCTTCCAACACTCAACCCCCGTTCTGGAAGAATACGTCCGAGATCTTTTAGACAAAAGAGTGAAACGGAATGTTAAGTCCATCAAATTCCAAGGGAGGCTGTTTTTTGTTCCAAAGAAGGACTCAGAAAAACTCAGAGTCATTCTTGACTTGTCACCACTCAACCAGTTTATAATGAACTATAAGTTCAGAATGCTCACACTTTAACACATAAGGACCCTACTGCCCAGAAGGGCATATACTGTCTCTATAGACTTGTCTGATGCTTATTGGCATGTTCCAATTAATCGCCTCCTCTCCTCTTACCCAGGCTTCAAGTTACATAGAAAACTTTACTCCTTCAGAGCCATGCCTTTCAGGCTAAACATTGCCCCAAGGATTTTCACGAAGCTCGCAAACGCAGCCGTCTGTCAATTACGCCTAAAGGGGGTCCAAGTAGTAGCCTACTTGGATGACTAGCTGGTGTGGGCAGCATCCAGGACAGAATGCATGCAAGCTTCTATGATAGTGATCCAGTTCCTGGAACATCTAGGATTCAAGATCAAAATAAAAAAGTCTCGATTTTCTCCAACTCAAAAATTTCAGCGGATTGGAATCCATTGGAATTTGGAGTCACATCGACTTTCCATTCCTGGGAAGAAGGGGAAGGAAATAGCAGGATCTCTCAAGATACTGCTGAAATCCAAACGGATATCAATACGCGAACAGGAGAGAGTGCTGGGCTCTCTACAGTTTGCTTTAAAAACAGATCCAGTGCTAAGAGCGCAGCTAAAGGATGCAACAGGAATCTGGAGGAATTACGCATCAAACGCGCGAAGAGATCTAATAAGACCTCTACCGACTCGACTGCGATCGCTTCTCAAGCCGTGGTCCAATGCCAAGCAACTGAAAAAATCAATACTTCTTCAACCTCCTCCCCCGTCAGTAACTATCCACACAGACGCTTCAAAGGAAGGCTGGGGAGGTCACTCTCATCAGAAGAGACTCCAAGGAGCTTGGTCCAATCTCTTTAAGTCATTTCACATCTAATTTCTAGAAGCCATGGCAGTGCTTCTGACTTTAAAGAAGGTATCTCCTCGCCACTCGACCCACATAAGACTGGGTCTAGACAGCGAGGTGATAGTGAGATGCCTGAATCGACAAGGGTCGAGGTCACCTCAAATCAACCAAGTGATGTTGGCCATTTTTCGTTTGGCAGAAAGGAAGAAATGGCCCCTGTAGGCAGATCACATTCAAGGGTTCCGCAATGTGACAGCGGACGCTCTATCCAGGTTTACACCAATAGAGTCAGAATGGTCCCTAGACGCATGATCGTTCTGCTTCATCTCGAGTCAAGTCCCGGAGCTGCAGATAGACCTCTTTGCGATGAAAGACAACAATAAAATGGATCATTATGTATCCCCATACAAGGATCCTCTAGCTGACGCCGTGGACGCTATGTCCCTAGACTGGAACAGATGGTCTGGTATTTATCTGTTCCCTCTTCACAACCTCCTTTTGAAGGTCTTTGTCAAGCTGAGATCCTTCAAAGGGAAGGCGGCAATAGTGCCCTACAAGGGGCCAAATAGCGTGTGGTTCCCTCTGGCATTGGAACTACGCCTAAAATTTGTACCGCTACCGTATCCATCCCTGTCTCAGCGAGTACAGAAGTCGACTGTCTTCGCTCTATCGCAGAAAACCAGAAACCTACATCTCATGATTTTCTCTCCCTAGTTTCTTACCAAGAACATGCTACCCACCATCAGGTGGGGTCCCTAGAAAATCTGTCCTCTGAAGGAAGATGTATCTCTACGTCTAGTGGGGTGCCTAAAGGTCTATCTTCATAGAACTTCAGACTTTATGGGAAGTCAGCTGTTCACAGGAAAAACCTCCGGCTCAAGGTTTTCTATTACTAAGGGCGAAACTCACACGTGTTACTCGCAAATCGGGTCCTGACAGTACACCCGCTAGTCATGATCTGAGAGGAGTTGCTTCTTCCATAAAATTTCCTTATTTATATGTACCTTGAAAATCTTTGTTCGTACACCAGCTGGTGGTCATCCAAAGTGTTCTTTATGCATTATGCAAAGCAAGTGGAGGAACTCAAGTAATCTGTGGTAGTAGCAGGTAGAATCCTTTAACCT
>NC_090736.1:116288211-116293211 GCF_036898095.1 Palaemon carinicauda
GTGTCATTATATAGGAATGTCACACAACAATATTCACTAAGTAGATTATTTCATTACTAGTGCACGAAGCCCGTCAAGAGTTACTGCTATACAACTGGACAAACATGCAAACACACACGAATATATATATATATATATATATATGTATATATATATATATATATATACACGTATATATATATATATATATATATGTATGTATATATATATATATATATAAATTTATATATGTGTATATATATATATATATATATACAGTATATATATATATATATATATATATTAGTTGCTAGGCTACAATCCTACTTGGAAAAGCAGGATGGTACAAGGCCAGGGACTCTAACAGGGAAAATAGCTCAGTGAGGAAAGTAAACGAGGAAAATTTTGAATACTTTAACAAAAGTAACTTTAAACCAATATTTTTAATATACACTATAAAAACAAAAGAAGGGGAAGAGAAATAAGATAGAAATGTGTGCTCGATTGTACCCTCAAGCAAGAGAGTTAAAAGCCAAGACACTGGAAGACCATGGTACAGAGGCTATGGCAATACCTAATTCTAGAGAACAATGGTTTGAGTTTGAAGCGTCCTTCTCCTAAAAGAGCTGCTTAACATAGGTAAAGAGTCTCTTCTACCGTTACCAAGAGGAAAGTGGTTACTGAAAATTTACAGTTGAGTAGTTATCTCCTCAAGAGAAGAAGAATTGTTTATTGTGATCACAGTGTTGTCTGGTCTATAAGGACAGAGGAGAGTATGTGAAGAATAGGCCAAACAATTCGGTGTATGTGTAGGCAACGGGAAAATGAACCGTAACCAGAATTAGGGATTCTGGCCAGTCCAAGGACCCTATAACTCTCTGGCGGTAGTATCTCAACAGATGGCTGGTGACCTGGCCAACCTACTAACTACTATATATATATATATATATATATGAGTACAAGTGTATATATACCTATATTATATCTATATATATATATATATATATATGAGTGCAAGTGTATATATATATATATATATACACACACATACACATATATATATATATATATATACACACACACACATATATATATATATATATATACACACACACATATATATATATATATATATATTTATGTGTATATATATATATATATATATTTATGTATATATATATATATATATATACTCTTAAGTTTGTGCGTGTGTGCGTTTGTGTTTTTATATATGTTTGTAATTATTGACATAGGATATGAACGATAATCTCTAAAATTAATTATGCAATTAGTCTTATATTTACTTGTGGACATGTTCTCATATTTTTGGAGGAAAGGTTTTTAGCAGGGCAATATTATTGCCATATCATCATTGCTATTTGTAATGACAATTTAAGGGTGATTTTCAAGGGCCAATCTTAATTGCTAATACCCATGATTATCTATATAGATATGAACCAGAGACCGGGACGTCAAAAAGCATATTGTAAGTGTCTCTTGATCTTCATGTTTTTTGGGGTGTTAGAATCTGCGGTAGTCCTTTGTTTTCAGTAGTATGATTTCCCTTTTAAATCTTTAAGTTTTGAAATATTGAAAAAAAGGGGGTGGGGTTGGAATTAAAATTGAAGTAATATTGAAAACAAATATATAGTCAAGTAGATTATAAGGAGATACTGACATAATGCTTGCTTAACCTGTCTCTCCTCCCTCTCTAGGATATATCTTCAAAGTGAATGTAAACGAAAGAGGGAGTATTTTTTTTTATTGTGAACAGTGAATCTAACCAACACGGTCCCCAGCACAGTTTTAACTCTCTCCACTATGCCTGTTTGTCAATCTGTCTATTTTGAAAAGCTAAATTTTTTTTAGATCCTGTTGCTCAATGAGTACCTTACGCGTTTCATACACGATCTTACACTGTAACGGTCTTGGTTTTTTATAGTAGCACCAGCTTTTTCCTGCACTATCAATAGACCCTCTTTTGCTTGCATAATAGCAAAAGGTTTTTTGTGTTATTTTTTTTTTACCTTTCTCGCAAGTCACTGTATAAAAATATCGATTATTGCTTAAAAAAAGTTTAGTAGCCGTCATATCATATATCAGGGATCAGGTAATGGCTCGCTAGGGAATTGTTGACCAGTTGAGTGACCAGTCCCTCCTCCATGACTTGTCACTGCTTTGTCTTAATGTTTGATGATGCTGCCCATCAATCCTGTAACCATCGCAAACTTTGCC
This sequence comes from Palaemon carinicauda, assembly GCF_036898095.1. Taxonomy (NCBI): domain Eukaryota; kingdom Metazoa; phylum Arthropoda; class Malacostraca; order Decapoda; family Palaemonidae; genus Palaemon; species Palaemon carinicauda. The sequence continues at coordinate 116,290,426 of NC_090736.1, forward strand.
CAAATTATATTACAGCCCTTCAACACCAGAGAAGCATTTGCCTGGTTCCAGTATACTAAAGTCCATGTTTGCATCAAGTGCGTGACTCCATCAAGCATCAAAGCAGATTATGTTCTTGCAATAATCCCCGAGGACACTATCCTGGAAATCTCCGATTTGCTGTGCGCGCAAAGAGACCCACAATGCCCTCAAATCATACTTACCAGAACACCATTCTGACCCGACACCCGCCTAAATAGTGAAACTTTTACCGCTCTCTCACCAACCATTAGGGACCTGGCTTTGCTTGACCTCAGGGAAATGACTTACTTGCAGCCTGCCATAAACGACTCTCCTAGTTAATGGAATCTACTTTATGCTTTTAGGTATGGTGTCTTCCCGAACTCTAATGCTCTGCCATCCCCAGTGTAGACATTTTGGCCATGAAGGTCTTGTAATCAATGTCGACTCCCTTATGGACAGCCACTTCAACACCTTCAACGCCTCCATCAATGACTCCTATCCTGGCAAAGTGGACAACTGTTCTGCATTGACAGAAGCTCATATAAATGCAGTAGGACACCGATGCCCACCACGGGACATGCGGGAATGGTGACAAAACAGCCGATCACTTCCCCCTCCTTCGCTCGACAACCAACTATCTCTACTCTACAGCCACTTACGGCCGCCCATAAGCCGCAGTTATGCTGCTGCCACTCCAGATTCAGGTATGCTACGAAGAAATATTCGATCAGTTGTCAGTTGCAGGAAAATGTGTAAGTAGGCCCTCGCTTGGGGTGGTGGCCTCCCCTGTCAGTAATCTTTTCTTTCTACATGATGCAAGTACTGTCGTGAAATTTATGGTAGACACGGGTGATTGCCTTTCTCTTCTTCTAAGGCCAGTCGCTAGGACATCACCCTGGTAGCAGCCACAGATCTGACATCCTTACCCATAGTTATGAGAACTTCAAATTATCGTTTGGATATGTCAGATATCACTGAATATTTCTTGTTGCTGACATTACAATGCTGATCCTTGGTATGGATTTACTCTCAAATTACAGACTCTTGATCAATGTTTCTCATCAATGATTTGTTGACGCTGAATCTTACTTGTCAACACCTCTCCAGCTAGTCCCATCCCATATCCTTCTCATCACCACTGCACCAACAGATACCTAAGCCAACCTCCCCACTTTGTAACCGGAACTTTTGACTATAGAACCTCATCAAACGCACACGGTTGCTTCCAAACACGGTATTCATCACCTTATCAACACGAAAAGTCCCCCCAGTATTCGCCAGATTAAGGTGTCTGGATCCAAATTGTTTGGCCATTGCTAAACAAAAGTTGAGTGAGAATGATGAACCGGGCTTTCGCCAAAAAGGCCTTATACCACTAGCTGTCAGCCATAAACATCGTTCTGAAGAAAGATGGCTCCTTGTGTCCATATGGGATTTAAAGGTGCCTGAACATTCAGACAATACCAAATTACTACCCACTCCCAAACATAGCTGGAGGGAACATGACCTCCTACTTGCACAAAGTAAAAGTTTTCTCCACGCTCACCCTCCTGAAGAGGTACTATCAGGTGCTCATGAACCCAGAAGATATTCCCGAAATAGCGATCACTAGTCCATTTGGAACAAACACCTTAAATTACTTCTGTTTTGTTCTTCTTACTGCATCATAGGAGACTTCTCTTTCTGTGTATGTTATGTTGATGACAAACTTGTGTTCTCCTCCTTCAAAAAGGAACACATCTGTCACCTACGCATCGTGCTCGACTGCTTATAACAGATCAACCTCGTAGTCTGGTATGACAAATGCACATTAGGTTCCAATTGATTATCCTTTTTAGAGCACCGCATCCCTCTTGAAGGAGTCCACACCCTCCTTGAGAGAGTAGCAGCAATTCAGAACTTCCTCGCGTCCACGCCCATCAAAGAACTGCAAGAATTCTTGGGCATGATAATTATTATAACCGTTTCCTGCTAGCAATCACTGCCACTCTTGCTCTCTTCTAAGCTCCCCTTAAGAGTAACGAAAAAGACCATAATTTGGGTCCCCGTCAAGAATCGGCCTTTTGCAACGCAAAGAATGATCTATCTCCTGCTGATGCTCTCACTTTTTCCGTGCCCCATGCACCTTTTATTCTCTACTGACGCCAGTGATGTTGCCATTGGGTCAGTTCTTGAACAGGTGATCAAAGTCTTTCCCGGGCTATTGGCCTTTTTCAGTAGAAAAATTTTTAATGCATAATCCGGCTATTCTATATTCAACTGTGAATTGCTGTCTGTTTATTTGTCTGTCAATCCTTTTCGCCAATTCTTGAAAAGTACGCTACTCGTTATTCGCATAGACCACATGTCTCTGGCACACGCCTTTACTTGACTGCCTGACATATGGTCTGCCAGTCAACTTTGACATCTCTGGGAAGTGGCTCAATACAACTGTACCCTTCAACGCCTCTCTAGGAAAAAGAATCCACTTGCCGATGCCCTGTAAAAAAAAAAGAATCCATGGGCTTCCATTCACCTTGGATGGGATTATACCGTCTTTGTAAAAGCCCACCCAAAAGATATCGAGTACCAGGCATGTAGGACATCCTTCAAATCTCTCTATTGGGAAGACGTCCCTCTCTCTGACTCGAAGGCCACCCTCCTTAGTTATGTTAATACTTCTATGCCTAGACCATGGATAACTGTTTTCTTGTGGTGAAATGTGTTCAATTTTATTCATAGCTTTTCACATACCTCACGCCATTCTATTGCACAGCTACTGTAGTTGAAGCTCATTTGCCATG
>NC_090736.1:116303211-116305711 GCF_036898095.1 Palaemon carinicauda
ACCTTCCTGCGTATGCCCCTCCGTTCCATGTCTTTGAAGGCCCGCTTAGCATTTCTCAGATTATGTGGCGAGAGGCAGCGAAACTTGGAATGCGTGGGAGGTCCCGTCGTGTTGATGTGGTGGTAGACCCCGTCCTTGGAGGGGGACCTAAGCGACTGTCAAAGTTCCAGCTTGAAGATGTCAGGGAACTCCTGAAGAAAGGGGGTATAAGGCTGCGCTACGACGATGGAGATGGGTGTGATACCAGGACCAGCTCTCAGTGTGCGAGTTCAGCATATCCCAATGTCAATGAGGCATTTCCCGGCAACGTCGACGACTACACCATGGTGAGCAAGGAAGTCTGCGCCGAGGATGGGGTGTCTGACGTCAGCGATGGTGAAGGGCCAAGAGTAAAATCAGCCCATGATTAAGATTTTCAAAACCTTAGTCCCATAACACTGTATGGGAGATCCGTTGGCGGAGATGAACGAGAGAGCATCACTGCTAGGCGCAAGGTCTAGTTCGGACGGTGAGGGAGGAAACGTTGACTGCTTACAGCCGGTATCAACCATAAGCCTATGTTTGGATACTGCGTCGAGGATGTAGAATCCGATCTGGCTGAAATCTACTGTGGCCACAGTCGATGTCGGCGGTGGCTGGTATCAAAGTTTCTTTTGGAACTTGCATGGGGCCCGGGACATCATTGTGTTGCTACCAAACTGCTGGTAGTAGAAGCACCAAGTCAGGTTCGGTGTATGGTTCTACTGCACCGGCTGCGGCTGTTTCTTCTTCGTCATAGCAGCGATTTTGTCGTCGTCAACAGAAGGTGCCGCAAAGAGCCAAGGGATTAGCAGCTGAAGGATGATGATGCGCCAAGGCGGAAGGCCTTGGAAGCTTCGTATAAATTCCCTGCCCTCAATAGGAGGTCGTTCATTGGCAGGGTGTCGGGCAGCCTGTAAAGTCCAATCAGTTCATTCCTTGCTTCAACGTGGGAGTTGTCACCCATGGGTCTATTGCTGAGTTCAAGGACCTTCTGTGACCTTGATGAAATGGAAAGTGGGCATATATTAATTAGTTTGGTTTACAGGTCGTCGCAGAACACCTGACCGGAGCCAGCGTCAAACACCTCCCTAGGGATGGAGGTCAGGACGATGAGAGCTTTGGCGCAGAGGTCGTTTAGTTTGGCCACTCTGAAGAGTATGTCTACCCTCAAGAACCAGGAGGCGGTGTTATGTCGACTTTGCTTTCGGTATATTAATGGAAACTTGAAGGGATACTTATTTCATATATTTGTTTTAAAATAATATCATATGTTCTAAAAAAGTTTTCACAGAAACTGTAGATACCATAAGCTCGTTTGGTGTGATCTGTCACTCATCATTGCTTATATATAGTCGCTTTCAAGAATGCTCAATCGGGTATATGATAATAATCCTAATATGGGATCCTTTAAGCGTGAGAGAGAGAGAGAGAGAGAGAGAGAGAGAGAGAGAGAGAGAGGAGAGAGAGATTAACTTAAATATCACTCTCGGTATTTAAAGCTAAAGAATTTGGACAATATTATTAGCATGTGACTTCTCCAATGAAGATAGAAACGTATTTTATTGATGTATGATAGCTATTTATCCTATAACGATTATTAAGGGTATCACATTAGACGAACCTATTTTCAAAAATTACTGTCATTCTGTAATCACAGAGTTTTATGGGAACATCAATGATTCGTTCACTGGTCAATCTCCCAAACACTGATTTATTCGAGTTGAGGGTATCCAAAAGATCAGAGACTCTCTCTCTCTCTCTCTCTCTCTCTCTCTCTCTCTCTCTCTCTCTCTCTCTCTCTCTCTCTCTCTCTCTCTCTCTCTCTCTCTCTCTCTCTTTTAATTACCTTTATTATCTGAAGATTAAATCATCCCTTCCTAAACTTGGTAATCATGAAGATTTTAATGTTATTTTCTTTCGTTTCATAAGTTTAAAAAAAATACAAACTTATTTAAATAAATTAGGCCCATTTACATTGGCTTCTTTCTGACAAAACGGCAAACATTTTTACTGCCTGGCACAATTGTTGAATCAATGGAATCTCTATAACCTAATCTGATATTCTTACAAATATTTAGATCTTGTCTCTTATAACAACTATCAGGTATCCTTTTGTTTTTGTCAGGTTCAGTTGCAACCTTTTTTTATATAATTTTACATCTCAAACAAATTAGTTCCTAATTTTTTTTGTATTTTCGATATATACCGACGAAATAAGGATAATATTGAGATAAAAAAAAACTTTTAGAACTCTGCTCATAATATGTTGTGCATATAATATCGAAAAATTTAAATTAATTATCTGAAAGGTCGATTTTGTACCTGCAAAAAAATTATCTCTCTCTCTCTCTCTCTCTCTCTCTCTCTCTCTCTCTCTCTCTCTCTCTCTCTCTCTCTCTCTCTCTCTCTCTTTCTATTTATGGTTATTACGTTCTTCAATTATCCAAATATAATCTTGACTTTGTAAGCGTGAATATTA
>NC_090736.1:116313211-116315711 GCF_036898095.1 Palaemon carinicauda
TTAATAATAATAATAATAATAATAATAATAATAATAATAATAATAATAATAATAATAGTAATAGGTTTTATTTAAAGTAATTGCTGCCTCAGTGGTCCATGAAGAATAAGGATGGAATGTCAAAGCAGGACTCCTTATATAAGACCTTGCAAACACAACTGCGTTACAGTTAACTCTTATAACGAGCAGGATAACCTTCCCCCTGCTCGAAACCAGATGAGTAAAAAGATTTGTTATACTTGAATCAACGAATTTTGAATTTGTTATACATAAGTGACAATTACTTTGGGCAAACTGACATTGTGATACTGTTTTACGGCAAAGTCATACTTTGTACTTATTATCTCTACTTCCGTAATATGTAGTGATATATTAAAGAACAATTGTATATGATATGGGGTCCATCACTTTCTTCATGAAAATAAGTCCCTTTCCTAGATACTGGCAGAGTATAGCAATGAGAGATAAAAGATAAGAATCATAGAAAAAGATAATTCGAAATTTAATGCCACTCCGCCAGAAATTACTTTATATAAAATCTGTTTCAAAGAGGGTGTACTCCCGATATATAATAATAATAATAATAATAATAATAATAATAATAATAATAATAATAATAATAATAATAATAATAATAATAATAATAATAATAATAATATCTTTTCTCTTTTACTCCAGATGCCTGGTGGATGATATTAATAAAATTAATATGGGCCGGCATAGGTCAATTGCCTTAGTTAGAAGGACACTGTGCATCACAAGGAACTGGCTATCTTTTGAAGAATTTAGCCAACAAATCATCTATGAATTTAGTCAGTCCATGGAAAGCTTAAATGACAGAATGGCCCCCACTCCCAGGAGTAGCGGGATGCTAAGAATCACCCTCTTTATATATACCACAAAAAAATAGATAATTGGTAAAAAGAATGTTAGGACCAGGAATCAGAAAGGGAAGTTACAGCAAGAGTAAAATGAATTTATGAAATATAGTCTTGATATCTTGGCCCTAACTGAAAAACGTTGTAAGGGAATTAGTAAAGAAATTTTAAACTAAGGCAATACATATATCAACTCAGGAAAAACAGATGGAGTTTGAAGAGAATGGGTTGGAATGATGATGACACCAAGAGCAGTAAAGGCATTGGTGGAATAGAGAGATATAAATAGTTTATTGTAACTTCCAAAGTTTAAATCAGAACCATGTTGTATGCATATTATAATTACCGATGCACCAACAAATGATTCCCCTGATGATAGGAAAGATAAATACTATGAAGAGCTGCAGTGTAATAGATGAGATCATAGGGATAGATATGGAAATTGTGATCGGTGACTCCAATGCTAGAGTTCGAAGCGATAATAAAAGTATAGAGAAGGTGATGATTATTTATGGTCTTGGTGAATTTGCCATTTAAAATTGGGAACATTTTATAAGTCTTTGTTCAAAAAACCTTTTTACTATTGGAGGTACTATTTCCAGCACAAGGATATCCTCAAAAATACATGGACATCACTCTACGGCAGTTTCAAAAATCAATTAGATAACATGCCAGTTAATAAAGAGGGAAGGGGGACTTGAAGAAATGTAAGAAACTACAGAGGTGTAGATATTGGTAATGATAAAAAACTCCTCATTGCCAATTTTAAATTAAAAGTAAAGGCACCCAACAAAAATGTATATAAAATTATTAGTTTAGATACAAGAAAGCTTTCTGATTATAAGCATAGAAATTTTTTTTTTAAATTGAGTGTAGGAATTGATTTGCAGTTTTGGAGACTATAAGACAAGAAAAGCAGACATTTAATGTAGAAAATTATAGCATTGATAGTGAGATCAAAAGAAAGGCCAGGAAGTACTGGAGAGAATATTTAGACAGGAAAACAGAAGTTTCTGCCAAAGCTATGAATTCAGGGATTGGCTATAATTACTAGTGAAATCTCTATTGGGGCAAAGAAGAAGCATATACCCATCAAAACGAGAGATGCACATGTTATAACAACAGAAGATAAAAAAAAAACAACCTTAGATGGAACACCCCTGTGAATCGTGTATAGGACATATGAAGGTAATAATTAAATTCATATACCTGAAGCTGAGAATGACCTTGATGTGCCCATGAATAAATTCAGTCTGTTTTAAGTCATTGATTCCATTAAGAAATCAAGAGATAGAAAGCCCTGGGTTACGATGGAATGACTACTGAGAGGATATTGGTCATAAATGAAGTGACCTCCAGAATATTTATAAGACTTTTGGTAGAATATTGTTTGAAGAGGGAAAACATATTTAATGGGAACTATAATTGTTGGTGAAACAAAAAGATAGAGATCTGACTGATTACAATCACTAGAAAGGAATCAAAGGAAAATATATTCATATGTCTAAAGAGACTAGATACGAAGATTCATGTAAAGCTGAGATATGAACAAGAAGGATTTAGAGAATGTAGAAGTTTTACTGACCAAACTTTCATTTCAAGAGATGTAGTATAGCAATGTG
>NC_090736.1:116323211-116328211 GCF_036898095.1 Palaemon carinicauda
TATATATATATATATATATATATATATATATATATATATATATATTTATATTTATATATAAATATAAATAAATATATATATATATATATATATATATATATATATATATATATATATATATATATATATATATATATATATATATATATATATATATATATATATGCAGAAGAACCGCAGGGAAAATGAAAATACGAAATATATGCTTAAGTCCTGACTACTATGAGATTCAGGGCCTCTGTAACACGGTTTTTTGGACTTTGCTCCTTATCAAAGCATCGGATGTAGCTGAAAGTTGACATATGTATATTTTACAACCACACACAAATTTTGTCAGCATTATCAATAACCTAAACCCGATAGTTTTAATTTTTATAGAGTAAAAATGATCTAGTCGACGCCATAGCCAGTGATAACGAGCCAAGAGTCGAAAACATTCATTACGTAAGCAATGTAAACACCTTTTGACAAAATTTTGCCCCGCCCATCCACCAGACACCCATTCACCTTGTTCCATCGGCTCTGAAACCCAAAACAGTCAAGAATGGCTAACAGGATTTGGAATTGCCCCCGTTGTTGCAAAACTGCATTTGTCTTACGACTTGCAACTTTATACAGTCAAGAGAAAGCCCGTGGCCATATTTACTATCGCCTGAATTGGTAATTATTCAGTTTCTAGTTTAAATCCAATGTTTATGGTCTGATTTGTATTTAGCGTAACATGATTATAATACTTGTAATGTCATTCAGGCTTTTGAACATTTCCATTAACTATTCACTATGCCACCAGAGAGAGAGAGAGAGAGAGAGAGAGAGAGAGAGAGAGAGAGAGAGAGAGAGAGAGAGAGAGAGAGAGAGAGAGAGAGATTGTATGTAAACAGTCTTTATATAACTATTTTTGTTAAAATAAGATTTTTGTGCTAAACTCTCCATCAGACCAACGGATCATCCGATATATATTTTTCTTCTTCTTCTTAGTCCGTACGACCGTGTTGGCTATGTTTAGGGCATGACTGCATTTTGTAAATAAATCAGGAATATTTTTAGGAGTTTTATTTGTACATCTAATGGGAATTTATAGAAATAAAGTGAACATAATTAATTTTTCCTTTAAAATAATTACTACATGTAGCAAAACGAATAGTGGTAAAGATGATAGTACAATGAAGGAATGATACCATACTTTATCTTTAGCTTCAACATCGGCAATAACATACCCAGTTGCCATAATTTGTTAGCTTAATGAAATAACCTATCATCTAATGTTAAACTTAATTTCTGAGGAGACCATGGCTTATTGCACAGTGAAAAAACATTACAAAGACTTTATGAATGGCGGAACGATACATAAATGTGGGTGGGGTATCTGTGCTAGCGTAGTAATACTACTGTAGCAGTAGTATTAAACGTTTAGGCCAACTGCTGGGATCCTTGAGGATCATTTAGCACGTCTTACAACTACTCGAGAAATGAGTTTTTATAGCCATAATTTAAATTTTCTGATCCAACAATGCCCATGATAGCCTTCAGTGTTATCCTGAATTATAACCAGGCCAAAGTGGGTGGAGCCTCATGAAGTCATCATTCTGACGATAATTATTGGTGAAGGTTTAAAGCCAAAATACGGTACCGGCTATTTTTTTTTTTTTTTTTTTTTACAGTAAATAGGTAGGTAGATAGACAATAAATAAAAATTGCTTGACATTGGATATAGCAGTTATCAAATCAAGCTTGTTCACTACGTTTTGAAAATTACCAACTATTCCCTACACCTTGTCAATCTGATTGTGACCTATAAAGTAGACTGTAATTTCTTAGGAAACTTATTTTGTGAGTTAGACTAATAATCGAAGGATTTTTGTATTTATTAACATATTTTGTTGGTTTGTTCGTTATGGCAATTATCAGTGGAGAGGTTTCAGAGTTCATAAAGGTGTGTACTGCTTTGCTTTTATTTAAACTTTTGTGTCATTGTTGGTAGAGGTATAGCCTTCGTTACGTATAGCCAAATAGCCAATCATCGATCGAGAAAGAGGGAAGAAATGCCGTCATAAGTTACGTAACGAGTGCGTTCGAAACCTTTTCTCTGAGTAAGTTGGCCCGTCTTCAAAAATCGTCACTTTTACTTAATAAAGTACCAAATTTATTCAACCTACGTAATGCAGAATATAGTAAAAATTTATGTGTAGATATAATGTGCATTCTGAATAAGCGTTATATTTATGAAATTCATAGAAAAAAAGTTATTGCGAAAAAACCGTGTTACAGAGGCCCTGAATCTCATAGTAGTTTCGTGATACTTCTTCAGAGTCCTTTGAAGTATCACGAAACTAGTCAGGACTTAAGCGTATATTTCGTATTTTCATTTTCCCCGTGGTTCTTCTGCATCTGAGCATCACGTTTTCATGTGATTCTTACGCATATATATATATATATATATATATATATATATATATATATATATATATATATATATATATATATATATATATATATATATATATAAATATATACATATATATATATATATATATATATATATATATATATATATATATATATATATATATATATATATATATATATATATATATATATATATATATATATATATATTTATGTACATATATCATCGTCATCATCTCGTCCTACGCCTATTAAGGCAAATGACTTTGATTATATTTCAATACTTCTCCATTCAAAATCTCCTACTTCACGCTTCATTGATCTCAGCCCTGAAGGCCTGGGTTTAGCCATTCGTCTAGTGCCTTGTTGAGCCCAGCTGAACGTTTGTTGATCTAATCTCTCTTGTGGATTGCGAAGAGCGTGCCCAAACCATCTCCATCTACCCACAATGAATATCCCGTCCACATGTGGCACTCCAGTAATCTCTCTTACAGTCTCATTTATAATTCGGTCCTGCCATCTAGCTCCCAATACCCTTCTGAAGGCTTTCTTCTTAAGTCTATTAAATCTATTGAAGGTTGTTTCCTCGTCATACCATGAATCATGTACAGATAGTAACTCTGATTTCACTAAACTGATATATAGTCTGAGTTTTATACGAGAATTTTACTTAACTTGGCCCTTGTCTGTTTTTTTTTTTTTTTTCTATTGTTTTTTTTTTTAATCGTTCACTAAACTGTATTTCTAACGACCATTTATTTGATATCATAGTTCCTAAATACCTAAATGATTCTACCTCATTAATCCCTTCCCTTTCCATTGATATTTGATCTTCTATTGCATACTCCGTTCTCATCACCTTTGTCTTTCTTTTATATATCTTCAACCCAACCTCGTGTGATATTTCATGCATTCTGGTAAGCAAGCATTGCAGATCCTGTGGTATTCTACTAACTAACATCACCAGCATACTCTATGTTTGCTAAATTACTATTTCCAACCCAGTCCAATCCTTCTCCACCATCCCTGCCTGTTCTACGCTTTACAAAATCTATGAGGAGGATAAGCAACATAGGTGAGATCACATTTCTTGGAGTACTCGACTGTTCACTGGAAATGCATTTGTTGAGACTCCATTAACATTAACTTTGCACTTGGTATGTCCGTGAACATACTTATTCAAATTCACATATTTAAGAGGAATCCCATAATAATGAAGGAGTCTTCACAAAATTGGATGGTACACACTATCAAAGGATTTTTCATAGTCCACAAATGATATCAAAAGGTTGTTTCTATATTCTATGCTTTGTCGTACATGCCTCAAAATGTGGTCACTGCAATTTCTACCTTATCTAAATCCTGCTTTTTCATATCTCAGCTTTTCATCAATCTTTTTCTCCAGTGTTTCTAAAATGAGAATAATATATATTTTCATACCAACTGACTTAGGTGTTAAGCCTCTGCAATTATTGCAATTAGTCAGGTCTCCTTTTTTTTTTTTGGCTATTTTCACCAATGCTCCTAACTCCCATTCATTAGGTTTTGCCTCTCCATGCTACATTCTACAAAATGATCTTGTAAGTAGTCTGGGAGTCACTTCATTTGCGGCCAGTATCATCTCGACAGCTATTCCATCGTATCCCAGGGCTTTCTATCACTTTAGTTTTTTAGGATAGCTTCGACTTCCAACACACTGAATTCATTCATGGCGTTATCAAGGTCTTCATCAGCTCCAGGTATACCAATAAAATTATTCTCTTCATATGTCCTACTCTAAACCTTACTAAAGTGTTCCATCCAACGTTGTCTTTCTTCATATTCTGTTGCTATAATAAAGTCATCTCTCTTTTTGGTGGTTATATGCGTCTTCTTCTTTGCCTCAGTTGAGAATTAAATGATAATTCTAAGAGCATTTTTTTACATATTACCTATTCCCTGGTGAATTCATATATTTGTTCGTCTCATCTGCTTTACTGTCTAAATATTCTCTGAAATCAGTCCCGGCTTTTCTTTTGACCTCACTCTCAATGCTGGAATATTTAGAACGCCCTTCCTTGAAATGTTCATGACTTCCTCGAAAACTCTTAACAATACATTTCTTTCTTTCTGTTCTTTTAATGGTATAACTGGTATCATTTGATATCCATGACTTTCTCATTGTAACTGCGTGTCCCAAAGACTTCACTTCCAACTGGCTGATATATGTCCTTAATACCAAACAATTTTTCATTAATTGTCTGTTCATCGTCTCTTAAAGTCTCTAAGATTAAAAAACGATTCCTACATTCAATTGCAATGGTTTCTCTGTGATCTTATAAAAGCTTAGTTGTATCAAACCTAAGTATTCTATCCATCTTTAGGTCGGGTGCTTTCAGTTTTAATTTCAGTGAGGAGCTGGTGGTCACTACCAATATCTGCACCTCTATAACTTCTTACATTTCTCATAGTCCCCCTTCTCTCTTTATTACTGGCAATGGTATCTATCTGATTTTTGTAATTGCCATATGTTGAAGCCTATGTATACTTGTGGATGTTCTTGTGTTGAAAAAGAGTACCTGAAGTGACGATATTTTTAGCTGAACAGAAACTTA